>NC_038242.2:2757384-2860647 GCF_000004515.6 Glycine max | reverse complement strand
GACTATCGTATATACTCCTCAACTAATTTTTCAATATTAAGTATTTTTTTCCTATTAATATAATGACTGTTGTTTTAAATAAAATAATCCACAAAATCAATTAGAAATAAAATTGAATCTTAAAAAATGATCGAGAAAAAGCATTGCGTAATATATATATATATATATATATATATATATATATATATATATATATATATATATATATATATATATATATATATATATATATATATATATATAAATATATATAAATACATATGTATATATATATATATATATATAGATATAAATAGAAATAAACACAAACAAGCTAAGACTGAACACAATGTAAAATTTGAAAGAAAAATTAATTATAAGACTCAACATAAATATCTAAAGAGAGTTGCTCCTATTGTCTTTGAAGATGAAAAATGACAATAATTTGAAAGAAACAGAAGACTTGAAACTGAAATGAAAGAAAAAACATGCAATCGACAGTAATATATTTTGTTTTTATGTATTTAAGTGTTAGATGACTTGCTTCTTATGTACGTCTTATGTATTTTTAATCGGTGTAATATATATATATATATATATGAAAAAATAGAGATGCCTATCTTATTTGTGATGGATTTAAGTGGTAGAAAGAGAAAGACAAGAAAAAAAAATAGAGAAAGTGATAAATATAGCAAACGATGTAATAAAAAAAGAAGACAAGAGAACGAGATAAAAAAAGAGAAATTATATGATTGAATATTTTTTTTAACAGAATTATATGATTGATATATAATTACTGTGTTTTATGTGTACTTTTACTAGACGTTATAAAATATATAAAACACAAGTGTAGTAACTTGACTTTTTATAAAGTAAAAAAAAAGGTTGTATATCAACTTTAAAAAGAGGGAGAACAAAATTAGATTTTAAAGGAGGACAGATATATAATACTAAAGTGTAAATGATCACAACAACTTGTAGGTTGAAATTTACCACCAATCATTTTGAACTATTCCATCATGAAGCACTTTGGCAATAGTCCATTTTAAAAGCAATCTATAAATTACAGTAGCTCACTTTTATTTTGCCTAAATGAAAATTTTCCATTCGCACAAACATGCACCATTGTTATATTTTTAGTATTGCGCGACATTTTCCCATATAGCAAACCAAATCACTGTCACTAATTGTTATAATTTGAACAACTAATACAACAAAAAGCAAGTTGCTATCTTAAGCAAAAACAGTATAAGTCCTTTCCGCATTAAGCAACTTTTTTTTTTATAACATGAGAGCCAGCCTATACTGTAGAAGTGCCTGTGATTTGTTTAATTTGTAGTCACATAAGATGAGTTTAACTTTCATATACTATTTATAATGTAATAATATTATGTGACCAATACAATGTATTGCATTATAAAAAAATAAAAGTGCCATCCATGTTGATGAATGATTGAATGGTATATATATGGTTACTTTTCAAGAAATAATATACTAGATATATTTTAAATAAAAAATATAATTATTAATATATTTAAAATTTTCATTTTTATTTTTGTTTTAAATTTATTAATAAATGCACCGAAGCTGGAATCTTTCCTAGATCAACTTTTGTTAAAATTTAAAATTGAGAATAAAGTTGCTCTTTGCAAGTCATTGAAGCAACTACAAAATAATACGTCGGAAGCATTATTATTTATTATATTATACAAAATCTGTTAGACGCTTAAATTGATGTCACATTTATGTGTTTGGTGAATCACTTTTTGATTTTATAAGCTGTTTAGACTAATTCATGAGTTAATATAATAAAATATTTTGTTATACGCTTATATTGATGTTACACAAAAAGTGTGTTTGATAAGTTATTTCAATAATTTATAAGCAATTTTGATTAGCTTATATTTTAGTTTTTTTTTAAAGTATCCTTCTCTCTTTGTTATTCTAGCAAGTAAAAAGAGATTAAAAAGGAAAAAAATATTGCTCTACGGTTAATCTAATAAATTCCAATTTTTAATATATTATAATATGAATAAATGATATATGTAATGATAATTTAATTTTTTTATAGTATTCTTTTTTATTGGAAATTTTTTTATTAATAGGGACTAAACTTGGCACAAAGTGTGATCAAGTTTAGAAACAAGGGTTATAAATCATGAAATGAGATTTTTATATTATTATGCAAATACTGAAAACTATAAATGATAAATTCATTAATATTTGCAACAATTATTTGGATTTCTAATTGCTGTAACTTTGTAAAATAAATTATAAGACTCGTGCATTTATAAGATCTAAGTTTACAATAATGATTATTTTTTTATAAGATTTAGTCTATAATATTTCATACACTAATTAATTTAGATTAGAGATACTCCTAGAGGAAAATGTATATTTTTCGGTCAAACTAGAAATAAAGATAAGATATTAACAAATAATTAGAGAAAAGAAGAATATTAATGATAATGATAGTTTTAGAAAAAAAATATGAATCTAAGACAAATTAATTATTATCGATTGAATTTATAATTTTGGTCTTTCTATTTTCTTAATAATTTATTTTATAAGATTTAATCTATAGTATTTCATGCATTAATTAATTTAGACTATAAACACTCCTTATTAAAAGAAGAGACAAAACGTATGATTTTGGTAAAACCAAAAAGAAAGATAACATATTAACAAATAATTAGAAAATAAAAAAAATATTAATGACAATGATAATTTTTAAAAAATTATAATTTTTTAAGATAATTTTTATTAGCTAAATTTACAATTTTGTTATTCCTATTTCTCAAAATCCATGATTTTAGTCTCCTTTATTTTTAATTATAATATTTAGTTTCCTAATTTTATAAATTGACAATTTTGATCAAATTAAAAGATTATTAACAAATAATTATGATTAATAGAATTATTAAGTTAATTATAAATTAATAAAAAATCATTACTTATTAAAACTTTAATGAAATATTATTAACTCTAATCCTCTGTAACTCTTTGCTCATCATTTTCTCCATAAACATATTCAATATCACACACGATTCTACTAACAATAAGACCATGTTAGAATTAATAATATTTTATTAAATTTTTAATCAGTAATAATTTTTATTTAATTTATGATTAATTAATAAATCTATTAATCACAATTATTAATTAATAATTTATTACTAAGACAAAAATCATCAATTTATAAAATTAGAAAAATCAAATGTCATAATGAAAAATAAAATAAAATCATGTATTTAAAAAATTATGGGATGAAAATTATAATTTAAGTTAATTTGTTTTTTTAATCTTAATAAATTAAATAACTAAGTCTAATTTAATCTTACATATAGAAACAGAGAAGTAGTAAGTACCGTATTAGTTTATGTAAATTCAAACTGTACTAGTTTTGAAAAAAAAAAAAGAAGAAGTAATTCTATAAACAGAAGATGAATGAGTAATCTATTTGAATCTTGATTGAACCGAAAGAAGCGTGGTACTTTGGTAGTGTTGCTGGGAGGTAGGGCACAGAGCAGAGCAATGAGCATCCACGTAACGTCGCAAGCAGCAGCAGGTTTGGACGCAAATCCCCACCGTCAATCATCATCATTACTAAACGAAACAAGTCACTGTCCACACCCAACCACCACCTGCCACGTGGAAAAAATTAATCCTAATTTAATCAGGGTTTATGTCGGCAGATATTTGGTGTAATTCACGAATAAAATAAAGCAAAGTGCAAGGGGTCACAGGCATTCCCGTTAATGATGTGATAACAGCTGGACCCAGACCCAGTTCCTTTGTTCAACACGTTACAATAATGGCCCATTTTTCTCTCTCCCCTCTCTCCTGTGCACCTTCTCCTCTACCACCACGCCGCCGAATCTTTCTCTCTCCTCCTCGAGCCGCCGCATCTTCCGCCACCGACGTCGTTTCCACTTCCACTTCCACTTCATCTTCTGCTTCGAATTTCGCGCCCAAAGTCGTTGTCACCAGAGAGCGCGGCAAGAACGCCAAGCTTATCGCTGCTCTGGTACGCGCTTCTGTTCACTCACTTCACATTTCGCACCTACGATTTGTTTTCCTACAACTGCATTGCAATGTGCTTAACCTTAGTCACTCGAACTCCAACCAGCTAGTTGTGCCGTTTTTTTTTTTCCGAGTCTCGTTCTCGTTCTTTTGCTACTTTTTCCTGCAATATGAACTTGTTTTTCCTCGTTTTCTCTTTCACCTATTCCGAGTATGTACATTACGTGTT
Organism: Glycine max; assembly: GCF_000004515.6. Classification (NCBI taxonomy): domain Eukaryota; kingdom Viridiplantae; phylum Streptophyta; class Magnoliopsida; order Fabales; family Fabaceae; genus Glycine; species Glycine max. The sequence continues at coordinate 2,856,416 of NC_038242.2, read as the reverse complement.
TCTGGGAACTGAACGTCATTTCGTCGTGTAGGTGTTTGATTAAAGGTTGAAGTGAATGGCGATATGTTATACTTTCTTTGGTTTTGCCTTCCTTTTTTCTTTTTTTTCATTGTCCAGTATTTTCTGTGGCTTGTTATTATTTTATTGTATCTTTTAACCACGTTCTCTTAAAACAAGAGAGTATTAACTAGATTAAAGGCAAAAGTCCGCACAATTATTTAGATCGCTATATTTTCTCTGTCTATAATTTCCAATGATCTGATAGCTTTTACGTAGCAAATGTTGTGTTATTTGTGTAGATCACTATAGGTTGTTCAAGTGTAGATGAGTTTATGGCTAGGTTAAAGACAATTTACTTAACACTCCTGTTTTTTGAAGTTTATGACTGATAAGCTACAAATTCTTGATCCATTAATTAATACAAAAACTGCACCACAAAATGTAGATGAGTTTATGCTTTTGCATTTCCTTCACCCTATAGAAGCCTTCTTAAACGGTCTAGGAGCTGCAGTTTGCCGATGAACACTTACTGTTTCTCTTCACGGTCTTTCTTTCCTGAATAAGTGATGACATTAACAGCTTCAACGTGCTCTTATTTTCTTATCACTATTTCAGTAAGTTTGTTGCTTCCACCATCCGTTAAAAAAATTAGTGGTAATAAAATGTTCGTCTTTCTTTTTTCATTACTTTGTGCTTCCAATGCTTACCTTTGTCCTTGAATGTCTATCTGAATCTGTGATCCATTCATATTATATGTTTCTATTCTAATTCCATTATATAAAGTTCCATCAGGGTTGCTGCATTTTGTTATCATTAAATCGTTGCATAATCCAAATTGATGTTACACATACTGTATTTATTTTCTTTATTTTTCTATCTTCTAGCACTGGGAACTTCACACTGAAATTGAACTAATTTTCCCCCAATAAACACAAGACGAGGTTTATATTCCGCAGTCAGGATTAGTTTGTTTTGTGTTTAAAAAATCTTATAATCAAAATCTTGATGGGAGAGCTTCAAAAAAGTTTCCAAAAAATAATTATAACCAAACATGTTCTTAGATTATCATCTAGGATTGGCACCCAGTCCATGCAAAAAAAATGAAAAGGATCCTCAAATTATAACTACAATTATAAGCTGGCCCATGTAAGTTTTGCAGTGGACATCAGGTTTGACTAATCATATACACTGAAGCTATTTAGGTAATTCCAATGTTGAGTGCAGGCTAAACATGAAATCAATTGTTTGGAGCTTCCACTCATTGAGCACATGCAAGGACCTGATTTAGATAGGCTTCCTTCTGTATTAGGTGGTAAGTTTTAGGAAAAACCCATACCATGACCATTTGAATGTTTTGTGGTTTTGAATTATGCTATTTTTATCCAGTACTGATAAATTATATACGAATTTGTTCATTTGTTGGGCCAATTTTTAGAATAAATTAATGCATGCTTAAAAGGAAGAACGATTCAGTAGTGAGCAAGGAAGCACAAACACCTCAAGATAATAGTCATATTTGTGTTGTGCCCATGTTGGATACTTTGAATACTTTTAGCTGCATTTTTATAATTTTTTCCTTTTTTTTTTCTTAGCTCTTATATCGATACATATGTTAATCGCACAATAATTAGATTTGTGTTATTATGTTAATTTTATATATTGCAACATAGCCTTGTCTTTGTCCTATAATTTATCATATCCTGTGTCCTTGTTGTATGCATGCCTTCCAGTGGTGACATGTCTAATGTAAAATTGATGATACAACATTGGTGATTGATGAGCTACTTCCCATTACCAATAATCTCCTTGAAAATGAGGGTTTATAGCTTCAAATGCCAACAATATGCCTTCATTGTCTCAGACTAAGTTTATATCAGAAATGTTTGATTGAACTTCTTTTTCGTAAATTTTTTTTTCTTCCTATTATTTTCTAGCTCCTATATTTATGAATAGCTAGCCCTCTAGAGTTGCAGATCACATTCTCATTATTCAATGTCAGATTGGTTTTATCAGGCCCAACTTATATGAAATTTTGTATATAAATAGAATGGGCTGAATTTGGCCTAATTTAGAGCTGTGGTTCTTTGATATTTATGAATATAGGATGATTTCATCAACTTAAATATCGTTTGCAATTTTGCATGTTATATCTTTGGCATCTTTTCTGATACACATGACAAAATCTGCCATGTTGTCCATGTCATGAATGTGAGTGCCTCATAATTTTTCATTGATTCATTTCTTTTCATCATCCATGATACATGCAGACAATGCATTTGATTGGGTTGTGATAACGTCTCCTGAGGCAGGCTCAGTCTTTCTAGAGGCATGGAGGTAAGGAATTAGGACTTGTTTGGGTAATTTGTGCAAAATTGCTCTTGAATAGAATGTATTTTAGATAAATTAATTTATTTTGAATTGAAGTAAAACATTTAGACAGAAGTAACCTTTAGTACAGCCAAATGATTTTGAAAATTTATCAGAACATCTTTTTGCCCTCCAAAATAAATTTTGGGCTATTGTGGAGTGCAAGCCAAATATGCACCTATTAGTTGCTGACTAGTGACAAAGTCACAGTCTACTTGGTGAGGGTTTACTAAATTTTTTAAAGCGTTGTTGATGTTTCTGCTAAGTTTTGATCATTTATTTTCTTCAGTGACTTGATACCTTTGCCCTTTTTTCTCTAATTAAATTTTTATACCATTTTAATAATTTGTATTACTCCCCTTTAATTATGGTTGTTGTATGGGAAGAGTACTTTAAATATCTTTTTGGTACTATCTAGATTGTGCATGAGTTGTCACTTGTCAAAGATGCATATGTAAATTATTCATAGATAGTTGTTTATTGTTTTGAGGGCGAGCCCTGGTGCAGCGGTAAAGTTGTGCCTTGGTGACTTGTTGGTCATGGGTTCGAATCCGGAAACAGCCTCTTTGCATATGCAAGGGTAAGGCTGCGTACAACATCCCTCCCCCATACCTTCGCATAGCGAAGAGCCTCTGGGCAATGGGGTACGAAGTTTTTTAGTTGTTTATTGTTTTGGTCTATTTTGTTTCTACATTTTATAGTTGGTGGTTAGATGCAATGATACAAAGAATGACATAAATAACTAAGCATTTGTGTTCTGTTCTTTAGAATACATTTTTTGTTTCTTCAATTTTATATGATTTTAGTGAGCATTTTATTTTTATATCAAATGATTATCTTTCTTGATTGTTGTCCCTAGAGCTTCTGGGATGCCTCATGTCAAAATAGGTGTTGTTGGGGCTGGCACTGCAAGCATTTTCAAGGAAGCTTTGCAGTCTTCCAACCGATCCCTTGATATTGCCTTTGTGCCATCAAAAGGTATCCATCTGTGTAATTAGGTGTAGGCTGAATTTAAATGGCTACTGCATTGAACTATCCCTAGTTTCACTTCTTTACCTTGATGGATGATTGACTAAAGAAATATGAAGTAATGCCCTGAATCTCATAAATATTTTGGGCTATTCAAGGAGAATATGCCATAACATTAATAGTTGGTTGAAATATTCATTAAGTTTGTATAGTTGATGCTACTTTGAGTATTAAATCCTTGGACTAAAAAAAAGTTTTAGTCTCTACTCCTGCTTTTTTGTTAAAGATTGACCTCTACAGCTCTACTGTTACATCTTTGTTAACATCGTCAATCTGTGGCTGATGTGACTGACATGTGGCAATGATGGGAATGAAAATTGGTCATTTGGTCCATATAGGTGATATTACTTTAGGAATTAGTGCCGGTATGAAAGAAAAATCCACAAGTTTTAGTTTCTATATTACTTTGATTAATACTGAATGGTTTCTATCGTTTCATTCTTCCTTAACTCTGTCAAGAAGCATTGCTAATAATGGTTCAATATAGATTGGGAGCATCAACATTAACACCAAATGTCTCCTTTTCCAAGAATTATGATGAGCATCTTTGTAGATCCTAGTTCCAAGATATACTTCCCTACACCTTCCCTATCAACAAACACCCCAGTTCATTCAATTACAACTCTATCCTTGGGTCATGCAATAGCCTACACACACCTGAAGACCATGTCAGCACCTCAAGAAGTTCCTTCTAATCCAAGCAAACCAATGTATCTTTAGTATTATCCACTGCATTCAACTTTCAAAGCAGATATATAAAGTAGTATTAGCAAATGCTGAAGAAGTAAGCATTTAGGCTTGAGTCACTATTTTGAACCTTCAAAAACTGATGCACTAACAGCTACAGTGTTGAAACTTTATCAGTCATTGACAAAAAAATTGTAGACGCATTGAATACTGATTTGAAGAATTTCGAAGACAATGAGTATTTCCAACCATAGTTAGAAGGTTTCCTCCATCCATGTTTTGTTTTCTAGACACTTATCATCAGCCACCTACTGATATACATGGGCGACTATTTCCAATCATTGTTGGGAGGCAAGTGCATGATTGTAGTTTTGATCAGTCATTGACCAAAAAATTGTACATGTATTGAATACTGATTTGAAGAATTTAGAAGACAATGAGTATTTCCAACCATGGTTAGAAGGTTTCCTCCATCCGTGTCTTGTTTTCTAGACTCTTGTCATCAGTCACCTTCCGATATACATGGGTGACTATTTCCGACCATTGTTGGGAGGCAAGTGCATGATTGTAGTTTTGATCAGTCAAAAATTGTAGACATATCGAATATTGATTTGAAGAATTTAGAAGACAATGAGTATTTCTTACCATTATTAGAACTTAGAAGGTTTCCTCCATCCATGTCTTGCTTTCTAGACACTTGTCATCAGTCACCTTCTGATATGCATGGGTGACTATTTCCAACCATTGTTGGGAGGCTAGTGCATGATTGTAGTTTTGATGATGAGTCTCATATTGACTGAGTTAAGGAAAAATGTAATGGAAGAGAGCATTCTGTATACAGACTTGTGCTTTAATATGGGAACTAATTCTTAAAGTAGTATCCCTATAAGGACCTAATGATTAATTTTGATGACGAGAGTCTCATATTGATGGAGTTAAGGAATAATGTAACGGCAGAGAGCATTCTGTATACGGACTTGCACTTTATTTCATACGGGAACTAATTCTTAAAAGTAGTATCCCTATAAGGATCAAATGATTAATTTTGGCCGTATCACTAGTTGATGTGGGATCTCTAACAACACCATTAACAAAGATATAATGACAAGGATCAATCTTCAACAAAAATGCAGATATAGGGACTAAAACTTCTGGGGCAGGGGGGGGGGGGGGGGGTAATGCTTAATGTAGTGTCAACTATATGGACTAAGTGAGTAATTTAACCTTTAGTTGTTCGAATCTATGCCTCTACTAGGGGAGAACGGGACTTTGTTTTTTGTTGATTGTTCCATCACTTTTTTGAATCAGTGGTGTAACTGCTTGCATTTTACTTTGGAGAAAATGAACTGAGGTAACCATGTTTAGCATTTCATCAGTTGGTTTTGTATAATAGTTAAGAGATTGGATTGAAGCTTGCTTTTGCTAAACTGTAATTTAAAACTTCAACTTCTGAAAATGAAACTTATTATGATTTGATAATTTTCAGCAACAGGAAAGGTTTTGGCTACTGAGCTTCCTAAGATTGGAAGTAAATGCACGGTTCTCTATCCTGCTTCTGCAAAGGCTAGTAATGAGATTGGTACATGAGATATCTTGTTGCTTTCTTAAAAAGTCACTATGTTGAAGTTCAATACTTGAATGGCTTAAATATGTTTAAGGTACTTGATAAATGATCAAATTTTATTTTTGGTCCTTAATAATTTTTTTCGTTGTTTTGAGTCTTGATATATTAAAACTTTTGTTTTTGAATCCTTGTTGTCAAAATAAAAGTCAAAACAGAGGAAGGACTTTTGTTTTGAATCCTTGTTGTCAAAATAAAAGTCTTGATATATTAAAACTTTTGTTTTGAATCCTTGTTTTCAAACTAAAAGTCAAAAACAGAGATTCAAAATAAAAGTTTCAATATATCGGGAAGTCAAAACAATGAAAAAATTTATTAGGAACCTAGAACAATATTTTTCAGTCATTTATCAGGGACCTTCAACATATTTAAGTCTACTTGAATTAATAAATGTGAAGGCAATGATATGCTAATTTTCTGTGCTATTTATATAAACAGAGGAAGGACTTTCAAATCGTGGATTTGAGGTTACTAGGATGAATACATATACAACGGTACAATGTTTTAGCCGTACTTCTTCCTTACAATTACTGCATATTCTTTTGGTGTTTCATATGATTTATTGGCTTAAACTATTTAAACCTATTTATCTCTTTTATTTTATGTGGATGTTTTATAACCTCAGAATATGGAGGGTCTATAAGCTATCAGTACAATGGCTTATATTTTATTGTTATTTCTGAAAATTTTACATTACAAATGGTTTTACTTAGCTTTGATCATAACCAACCTTTTCTTGCATGTGGAGCAATTCCTAGACTAGAGTGGGCTATTTGTGGTCTCTACCTCTCTGACAGATTAACTGCTGCCCCTAATTCAAACTTATTTGTCAGGTGCCAGTTCAACATGTTGACCATACGGTTCTAAAGATAGCACTTGCTGCCCCTGTTGTTACAGTAGCTTCACCATCTTCTATTCGGTGAGTTTCTTTTTGCTTCTTTGTTTTTCCCCTGTTAAATTTTCTATAATTTCATATCCATTTCAAACCTTCAGAGAGTTGATCATATTTGGATTCAATATGTCAATTCTATGTAAGGGGGATTCATGTGTTAAACTTTCTTGATGCATCCTATGACTGTTTCATACTAATTATCCTGGGATGCTGTTTTTGTCCCTTTGTTAATCAAGCGTCATAATGACTCCTGATATTGTATGAATTATGGAAAACTTTCTTTACTTCTTATTTGTGCTGTAGAAATAGGTAGGGCATTTTCTTAGGATCTTGTACTTTATTTAGTATTTACTCAGTTTTTATCCCTTGAGATAATTTACCTAGTTCAGATAATCTGCTGCAACAGGGCCTGGAAGAATCTTCTTTCAGATTCAGAGTGGAACAATTCTGTTGCGTGCATTGGTGAGACAACTGCTACAATGGCAAGAAGTTTAGGTTTCACAAATGTGTACTTCCCAACACAACCAGGCATCGAAGGGTAATCACAAATCCACTTTTTAGAAATTCTTTTTTGGGATCTTTGCTGTGATATTTCTCTGAATAGTATTCGGTGCTATGTTTACATGCTTACTGCTTAGTAGTGTTCATTGTCTGGTCACATGAAGGTTTTAACAATCTCTTCTAATTTTGGAATATAGTAGGCTCAGACCACTTAAGAATGACTCTAGTTTTAATAATTTATCTTTATTCTAAATTTATATATTTCATTCATTTTTTAAAAAACAGAAGAAGCCGCAATAAACTTTATGCCTTTTGAAGTAACTAAAACTTGAGAATCTTCACGAATCACGAGTGATTCTCAAACTTTCCAAAACCTGCAAAATCTTTCCGTTCATTAATTACATGTATACTGTACCCTATTCATCACATGACATTTTGATAGTCTCTCATTTGTCAACATATTTTTAAAAAAAAATTGAAGAAACTTTTTTTTCCTATTCATTTAAATTAATTTTTTTAATTGTTGTATACTTATTCTTCTATAATATAAAATTAAATTAAATGGAAAAAATGAATTTTTTTGATTGACTATATGCGTGTTAATGAAAATGTGCTAATTGCATGATGAACGACTTCCACATTGTTAAACAGAAGGGTCTATTTGCAAGTATTAATGACCTCTTATCATCCAAAAAGTTCATGGTGGCTATACTAAGCCTAGGAACTATTTTGTTCACTTTCTCCTTTTTAAAATACTTTTTACTTTTTAATACCCTCTCCCCCAATCCCCCCAAAATAATAATTTTCTTTCTATTACTTTGTTGCTTATATTTGACCGTACTTCATGTTTATTACGTGTCATGTTTCCTTGTATGCTATTATGTTGTTTGAATATTTTAGAGTCAATATTGAACCTTTGGGAAATCTTTTTTGGGGAAATTACAAAATCACTCACCAAAATATAGACGACAAACAGGCAAAATTTCGCTATTCGTTATTAAAAAAATTGTGTAGTGATTCTGTGTGAAACCATGATTATTTTTATTTTTCCTCTATAGTAAGTGAATTTTCATAAGTTCCTTTGGGTAATTTACCCTCTTTTCACCTTCCGGTCTATGCCTCTATGGGATCCTATCATGCTAAGTTGGTCTAATGTATAAGGAAGACCCTATTGCTATGACAGACGGGAGGAATATACTAAATTAAATCCTAAAATTAGGAGAAATTGTTTAGTCTCATAATTATAAAAATATCATTTAATCTTTATTTTTATTTTTTTTTGTAATTTCAGGAACTGAAATGACAATTGTTTAGTAACCTAGATTAAACTGACTGTTACTTGATAATTTTTAGGACTACAATGACATTTTTGTAATTTCATAGATTTGAAATGACTGATGATAATTTAGTTATCACTCAGTTAGACTGGTCTGAAATCCTGTTAATAATATTCGGTTTTTTTTACAATCTTCCACCTGACAGCTGGGTCGAGAGCATTCTTGAAGCATTAGGGTTCCTATGATGAATTATTGAGGTAGGTCTCAGGCTCTCAGCCCTCTGTAGCAACCTGGAGATGTTTTCAACTTTTTCTCATGCTGCAAGATTAATATAATGATTTGGCACCGTGGATGTATATACTTTCTCTGTTCTGTAGTATTTTTAAGGATAAATTTAGCTTCAATAAAGTAAGGAGAGTGTAGTGTATATTAGGAAATAAAGTGCACTTATAGTCATTGATTAAAATATCAATAGTTGAGATTGTAATTAATTCCCAATTTTGTTATACGGGCACTTGTTTTTTAATCACAAACTCTAATCATTAACTTTTTAATTAATGAGTGATGACTAAAAATGTACTTTATCTAGTGCACTCTTTCACTTGAAAACTGGATACTTTTAGGAAATACTGGAGAGGCTATAGTGAGATAGTGGTAACTACTGTTCTAAATAGTTTCCATGTAAATAGAAATTTCAAATTTTCATGTTTTGATAAAGTTTATAGAATCAAGGAAAGCTATCCAGGATCCTGCAAATTAAGGATAATCTGAATATTTTTTTTTGTGGGGGAGGGGGACTTGGTAACTTTCTCATTTTTTCCGGGTCCTGCAAATTTTTTAGGCTTTAACCATTTTTTAGTTAGCCCTCTATTTTGGCGTGGTGTGTATTTTTGTTCTGAAATAATCTTTTGTTCCAATGAAATCTTGATTTGTTTTAATTGGTTAAATTAATGGATTTCAAGAGTCTGATCTAATGAAAATAATTGGTACCCGTGATACTTGCACATCATCCACGCTAGTAAAAGTAAAAAATCAAATATGATTTTCTCAGTCTCGTTTATGAAATCGGTTGGGGTGTCATCAGATCGAACCTCTTTGAGATTCAATATAATTTTGGCATGCACGAGTTTGAGTTTGATGCCCAAAAAAGAGTTTAATGATGGAGCGGAAAGGCTTGAAAGTTGAAACCCGAAGGGAGTTGATATTGGTCCCTATGCTCTTTGCTATTGACCTCCCATGAGATATTTTCATAGTTTAGTTTTTTAAGTGTGATAATTATCTTTTTAGTATCTGATAGCATGGCTTTGGCCTCAAGTATTTCTAGTTAGATTTCAAATTTGTATTGCAAGACTGATAGTAAAATTTACTTTCGTGGTAATTGTGGTTGTTTATCAGGCCACAGTTACATTAAAATCGTTGGCATTGTACATAAGTAATAAGTAAAATTGTGCTTAATGAAGGATTTTGGCAATTTTAAATTCCCGACAAACACTAGATTGGAGAGGGACATATTATATTCTACTCACAAGTCGCAATGGTATCAAAAGTATGTTTATTTTACTATATCAAATTTTTGTTTTTCTTTCTATTTTGTCATTTCCCGAAAGCAGAGCCAGCAAAATTCTAGGTAAAGCCATACATACATGCTGACAAGCAAGGCGCATTAGTGGCCATCAGCAGAAGCTACCAAGTTCAGTTCCCGTTTAATCTGTGGTCATGTCTCTCATTAACATTATTTACCTCTACCATTTTGGACTATTTCTCAATACTTATTCAACACCATTATTATAGATCTATGGTGGATGCAACTTCCGGGCTATAGGGTTTGTTGTGTTGTTTTTTTTTATCAGAACTCATGGAAGGTCCACTATTTAGGGTTTTACTTTTTCTCGATCCCTATCCTACATTTCTTTTTGCTTCTGTATCAAATGTAAGGTAACCTGTCTCTATCTCTTGCGTTAGCTTCAGCAGTGGTCTCCATTCAACTACATTGAAACCATGTCATGTCTTGTATTTACAAGACCATTGAAGACAAGTTTGATGACCAATTTTCTGTGTTGAGAAAGCCAGATGAGTGTCCATTCACTACCCATTACCAATACTTTGAAACCAAAACAAGAATCTATTCTCTTTGCTTGCTAGTCTGCTATTTGCTTGCCTAATCACCAAAAAGTTACCACAATAATAGTGATGGAGATTTTTGATTTAATTTATTTTGTCAGGGGACAAGACAAAGCTTATTGCAGTCACAAAGTTAAAAAAAAAAGTAAGAATAGAAAAAGATGTGGTTTGTAGGAAATAGCTGCTTTTTCACCTTTTATCAGTGGTTACAGAAAATTTCCAGCATTTCTATTTTCCTTATCAACCTGCAATAAAAATCTAAAGTGAGACTCCAGAAACCCATGCAATTTGACATGTACAACTGGTACGACCACTTGGACCCCTCTCCCGCCTTTTGGTCTTTTACGAGTTTGTCTAATTGGGAAGCAAGGCAAAAGCAAATTTTATGGATTTCTTGGTGTCTTGGACCATCCATCAAATACATTTGTATTGCTAAATCCCCACCATGTGATCAAGTGAGGTTGATAGCTCAATGGATGTGTGAATGTGCTATTTGGCTAAACAAAGAGCTACACACACAGACATATTATGATTTCGTTATAAAACGGAAAAGGCGTACAACTTAAGACTACAATAATTAATAATAATTATAAAAAAGCTGGGAGGAGGTGACATGACAACCGTGGATAAGAGTGATCCGGACATTGCATTTGAATTACGACAATCCAACTCCATTTCATCATCAAACAAGTCGCCACACTGATAAGCTTTAAACGCGAAAAGTAAAATGATTCCCTTTATTTGTGGATGACAAACCATTAGGAGGAGCAGCACATCTTTTACTATTAATATATATATTTTGAGAGAGACACGTTGGGTTACAGTAGAGTATCAGGAGGCCATCTGTTATTTCTTTTTAGAATTGAGATTGCAGTTAAGATATAATCGCTCGAATAAGCAATTCTTGATTAAGAAGAAAATGGATCTACTTAAATAACTCAATCATATTTCACCTTTATAAATTCTCTCTTAGTACTACAGGAATCCTAATGAGATAGAGAGTACCATCAACATGTTCACCAATCACTATACCAGAAATTATAAAACTTTTAATTTGGTAAATTTCTTTCCAATTTTCTGCCACTCTCAAGGCCCAATATTAAGAAGTCACCAGAAGTTGCTTCATTTTAACATTACATGAATGATCTTAAAATAAATAAATAAAGAGATTGTAATTGTTGATGCATTCTGAATTAATGTTATGTAATTAGACACTTGTCAGCTATGTTGTTGTCTGAGGCTCTGGAAAGATGAAAAAATAAAGCAGTGAAGGTGATGTTAGTGGGTCTGAACATGTACCATTTCATGTAAGGAAATAACAGAAGGACATTGCTCCTGTGTGTCGACTCTGGTTATGCTTTCCAGCATAAAGTGGAAACTTTCCGGGTCTTCCATGATTCTGTCATATAAATAGCAGTGCTAGTGAATTATTGGCTTCTGTAGAATCGGACTTGTATTTACAATACATGATTATGTCCCCTCACTCTTACTGGGCATAACCTTAATTTCCTGCAACACTTCTTAGTGTGTGTTGGATTCGAAGTAGATCATTCAAAATCGTATTGAAATACTAGTTAACTGAGTTCTAGGTGAATGTTAACTTGTTTACTCTTATTATGAAAAATTGATTGAGTTGGACGACATCTATGATGCACCATCTCATTACGGTAAGTTTTGTTATTAATATAAGGTTAAATTACTCATTTACTCAATAGTTTCACGATTCTTACATTTAGTCTCTATAGTTTGAAAGTGATTTTTTAGTTCCTATAATTTATATTTTAATTTTCTTTTCGTTCTTATAATATTCTTTTTAATCCTTATAGTTTGTATTTTTTTTTAATCCATATAATTTGAAAGTGATTTTTTTTACTCTCTATCATTTATATTTTAATTACCTTTTAATCTTTACTATAAAAAAATATATAAAAATAATTAGCTACAAATTAATTATAAATTATCAACTATTTTTTATTACAAATTATCTTGCGATAAATTAGTTATAAATTACTTACTAATATTTTTGTAGTTAATTGTAATTGATAATATTACTCATATTTTGATGTTAAGGACTAAAAGAAAATTAAAATATAAAGTATAAGAACTAAAAATACTATTTTCAAACTATAGGGACTAAAAAAAAATTAAAATACAAATTATAAGGACTAAAAAAATCAATTTTAAACTAAGGGACTAAAAGAATTAAAATGTAAACTATATCAACTTAAAAAAATTACTTTTTCAAACTATAAGAACTAAAAATATAAGAATCATAAAACTATAGAGAGTAAATAAATAATTTAACCTTAACTTAATTTTAAAATAAAAATATTCAAACATAAATTACTTTATTTCAAAAATAATTTTATAAATGTTTATCAAAACTCGGTAACTAACATTTTGTTTGGGCCCCAGCTAAAACCAATTCACGCAAAAATCTTTTGATCAAGAAAAAAAAAAGTTATTTAGGCAATTATGCATAACTGTACAGTGGCTTCAATGCATCTAAATTTGAATTGATCTTGAGTTCGGCCAAATCGCAACCATTAAATATAGATTGTACCACTCATAATTTATCTCAATAAACTTAATTTAAAATATTTATATTCATTCAAAGGTTCAAATTCAGGAATGCGCGAATGTGTGAACGAAGAGAATGCATTTCCGCAAAACTGTTCCTGTAGTAAATGTAACTGTGCAGGGTAGGGTAATAGAGGGGCCAGTAACATAGTTTAGCAGATTGATGCATTTTAGTTGATGGCAGTTAGCTAATGTTATAAGGATTGTAGTGAAACACCATGTTTGACTCTGTTTTGTACCAAAGAGGGGGGCTTCATAATTGGCAGCTTGAAAATTTTTACTCAATAATAAGCTGCCTTTTGCTTCGAATTGATACTGAAATGTATGGAGTCCTCTGAAATGCAAAATATTATTGTTGAAAAAAGGAGGGGGGGCATGTTAATATGCTAGTACATTTTCTTTTTGGTGAGTACAACATATGCTAGTATATTACAGACCAAAACGGTCTATTGTAGTGGTGAAAAGAGTAAAGAATAAGAAGAACAATCTGTTTCATGTCTTCTTAAAAGAGTTGAAAGATAGAGCTCCTATGAATTATTTGATTACTTTACTAGAAAAATGTATCTTCTATATATACGAGATGACAAGATACAGAGGCATGACTTTGCTTCTTATTGCAAATGTGTGTTACGAGATACTACATTGTTTTCTGTAGCCGAGTCTGTGGTATCATTATTAGTTACCAAGCTCTTTTCAATAGTAGTAACAACCTCCATTGTCGCGTGAGCTGAAAGCAACAACAGATGATTACAATAAGAGTAATACTTTAATGTCATATATTGTTTCCGTATGCCTTATACACGCCTTAAATCCTTTGGTAAAATTGGCTTCTAGTTCACTTTTGTGTTTGATGATCAGAACAAGGAACCTAGATAAATAGCTTTTCACATTAAGAATTTACTTTTCCCTGATGAAATTCTCTCTCTCATTATCCATTGATATTAATAATAAATTTAACATACTTATATTTATAATAACTTTTCTATAAATAGTAAATTATAGAAATTTGATCGTTAAATTAATTACTTTATCAAGTATATCATATTTATAAAATTTTATTTAAAATAAAGAATAAATTATATTTAATTACATATTTTTTGTAATCATTAATTATACATTATTCAATCTGTTTACCATAGGGATTCGCTTATTGAATAGTTTACTTAGAATTTAATAATAATAGATGTAACACGACATTCAATATTTAATCTTTAATATATTTGTATTGGAATGTGCATCAATCTTTAGGTTTTTTGTGTGCAAATCAATCTTATATATATATATATATATATATATATATATATATATAAGATCAGATTTGATTCTTTTAAACAATTAAACTACATAATAATACAATTAGATTGGTTGGATTCTTGTCAATTGAATTGGATTGTTGAAAAATCTTTACTAGTGTTTATAATTAACACAATTAAGCTGAGAATTAGTATGACTAATAAATTCAATTACTTAACGGTTCGACAACATTATTGCGAATAAAGTTGGCTTACTAATCCGATCTAATCTGTTGAAAAGACGTATGACAACGGAAAAGCTAAAATCGCATTATCAAAAGACAAGGGTGCTTTCAAGTCCTTCTACGAAGATTAGGGATGACATGTTAAATAACATTATATAATTAGTAAATAATCTTCTTTTCATTAAATTAAAAAGAAAGATACGTCTAACGTCAGCCTGTGATGTGGAGTCACCGTCACGTGGTTTTGGATGGAGACATGAAGGCGTGAATCCATTGTTTGGAACACAAGCTTTGGCTTCTTTCAATATCTTCTCACCTACCCATCATCATCATCTATTTGCCCTTTCATTTGCGATTCCATTTCTCTTGCCACTCGTTATTTTCTGAATACGGCATGTTTTAAATTCAATGCAAAAAAACAGTTACGTTTCAAATACTTCAGCTAAGTTTTTTGTTTAGTACTTGTTAACATGTCAAATACAGCATTTATTTAATCAGTATATGTGACAACGACTTGTTAATAATACTGACTCTTCCTCTCTTTATTATTTGATTTAACATTCCTTTTTTTTATTTTGTATAAGTGATAAATGGAAAGAAGATCTATCCATAGGTGTACTAAAAAGAACGACAAACCACAAGGTTGCCAATTGCCATATATTGCAAATGACGTGGGTTATTTTATTTTATTTTATAAAAAAAAAAAAACAGATTTCACGGTGTTTCTCCTGCCACATAATTTATACCACCAGTTACTGTAAGTATTTAGAATTAGGATACCGTTGAATTCATTAATTATCTTAACATATCCGAAAAGGGGAAAATAAAATGGTTTAGTTGGCAACGCATGAGGAATGTGCAGCTTTTGCCTGATAAACCCCTCCCTTGATCTTATTTAATTTAGGCATCCACTACATAATCCACTGGCAAAAGCTACCAACCCTCATAAAATTTTACTTTTGTTAGAATCTTACAAACAGAAAAAAAAACAAAATGAATAGTAGGAGGATAAGAAAGTAAGAAAAAGGCAAGGGGAGGAGCGTTTTATTGGGGGTTAAAATTAATAGTAACTTAAATTGAAAGCGCATTATTGTTCATCATGACATGCGCCTCACCCCCTTTGATTGGAGCCTTCCACACTGTGTCTGCTTCCATTTTCAGAATGGGTTTTTAGAAGAGAAGGGAGAATAATTGTTTTTATTTCAATGATTTTTTTTAATTTGATAGTTTTTTAGGAACTTTCTCTCATTCAATCATAAATTAAAATGTATAATAAATTTTTAATTTTATAATATACTTTAAAAATCATGAAAAAAAGATATTTTTGATAAAATTATAGTATAATTTTCTTTTAGAAAAAATATGTTAAAGATTTTTTATATTTTTTTCTGGATCAAACTATAGGTGCTCTCAACTTAATGGGTTAAAGACAAAATTCTGATTAAGATTATTATTATTATTATTATTTCAAATGACTAAACTTTTTTTAATAATTATTTTAAAAGTTATATTAATTGTAATTTTAAATTAATTGATGAAAAATAAACTTATTTTTTTAAAAAAATATAAAATAATAGATTAGTATTAGTTTAATTACTTAATTTTTATTTACTTTTATAAATATCACAATTTTTAAAATTTAAAAGTTATCCTTGTTTTCTTACAAAAGTCACTGCTTGATACCGCACCCTTACTCTATGCTCTTTGTCCAGCTTGAATGCCTTCTTTCATTGCCAAAAAAAAACATGCCAGGAATCACTTAAAGAAAACGCATTTAAATTATTAATAAGATTTACGTATAAATTATTCAAAGGAAAAAAAATCCATCTCTCTTTCCTTATAAGAAAATGCTTATAATATAATACAATTGGTCTAAAAAAGTAAAATTTTGTTTTCTTGAAGTTTAAGTATGTAATTCTTGAACATGTGGCTTTGTTAAAAGAACCGTCCTTTAAATACCGTTTTCATGATCTGAAGCAGTTAAAGACTATAGTACTGGTGGAATTGGACTCACCCCCACTCTCATTGTCTTCTTCTTTTTCTTCTCTTGAGCATACCATTTATTTTCTTCATGCTTTTTTCTGCTTATGGGTACTTCAGTTTCAGTACTTTGATCACAGTTTCACACTCAACTTGTCTTCTTGCAACTTGATGGATGCAGCATATTACTATTACAGAAAATAACAATATAATTTCCATTGGTGGATATATGCATGCAGTTGCAGCAGATTTAGAAATAAGTGCAAAACATGAACACCAGCGTCAGGCCGAGGCTGCTGCATAGGAAAAAAGCTCCAACGCTGTTGTCACATGAAAAGGTAATTAAAGTCACAACTCAAAACCCGGTACATTTTTGTCCAATGTATTTTTGAAAAACGGTTGCTACAGTACACCAAGTTTCAATTATTATTATTGCTATTAAATTATGATTATAATAATAGTTATTATTAATTATGATTATGATAGCGTAACAATTCTCAATCTCATCCAAAGCTATGGCTTCAGTTTTAATGATCAATGATCCCAGAAATTCTGAAAAGTCCGGATTTTTTTTATTATTAAGAAAGTACCTTATCATAAAAAGGGAATGTATTGAGGAAAAGAAAAGATACCCTTTATTTTCATAATTCATGATTGGGTTGGGTTCTGTAAATCTCAAGCTTTCAATATTTTTTCTCCATTTTTACTTGTGAATCTGGCATAAGACAGACATTCGCGTACTTTCAAACTTTGTTATTAATTGCATAGTTTGATTCTAACCTCTAAAGTCTTGAATGAAAAGGCAGAGATGCGGGGAAGCTCGCGAGGGGGAGAAAATAATGCTGCTAAGGGTGGAAAAGCATCGAGCAAAGACAGAAAATTGGCTTTGCAACAAGATGTAGTGGCACAGTTTCTTCTCCAATTTCTTATCTGCGTTTCATTTTCTTGCTTTCTAATTGGCAACTGAGATGGATTCTCCTACTTACTTTTCAGGTTGACAGGTTGAAGAAGAAGCTTAGCCGTGAGGAGAACATCCACAGAGCATTAGAGAGAGCTTTCAACAGACCTTTGGGAGCTTTGCCTCGTCTTCCTCCCTATCTCCCTCCTTATGTTAGTAATCTCTCTCCCTTGTGTTGTTTAAGTAGCTTCTTTTATCAAGAGTTTAATTAATTTCTATGCCCTGTTAGTGTAATTTTATTATTAACCAATAGGAAATCATGCCAGTTATGACTTTTAAGGCAGTTATTGTAAAATATCCTAAACTTACCATACATGCTTATTTGTGAGTTGATGACTGAGTAAAGTAGATATACTATTTTCCCTTTTATTTAACTACTACCACTCTAATGAAATAAATCATTTAAAAGTTATAATCACAAGTTAGAAACTAGAAAGAGTTTAAAAGGATAATGAAAATGAACTCAATTGAAATTTGTTTTATAGAGGAGGTTATCATGTTCCAGAAACATGACTATTTGACTGTTGTATTCAATCTGAAAAATCTAGACACTAGGACTTCTGGCTGAGGTGGCAGTGCTGGAAGAAGAAATTGTTAGGCTTGAAGAGCAGGTTGTGCATTTCAGGCAGGACTTGTACCAGGAAGCTGTCTACATGTCATCCTCTAAGATGAAACTTGAGCAATCTGCAGGTGTGAACAATGCAAACCCAACTAGTAGTCCCAAACTGGGTAAATTGAAGTCCCTATCCCAGTCAATGGATGATACTGCAACATCTGAAACTAGGCCTACAACAACACTTCCAAGTGAGTGACTGTCCTTTATGCTGGTTCATTGTTGAGCATACATTTCACTAAGTACATCCTCTTGTTTTTCTTGCCAGAGGATAGACATGGAAAAGAGAACCAATCATGTACTAGTTCTTCCAAGAGCAGCAAGCAATCCATATGTAAAGGTCAAACTACAAAATCGCCGATTAAGAAACTTCCCATTGACAATAAATCACTGCAGAAACGTCGGGATCCTCCAAAAAAGCAGGTGTATTATGTGTTAAAATAGTTTTCAGTTGTGATAGGAGTAGTAGTAAAAAAATGGAGAATGTTTTTTAAGTCAATAAATGTGAGCTTTTCCAATTGTGCAGCAAGAACTAAGGCTGAAGGACCAGCCAATTGCGGAAGTAAGAAATCTACGTGAAAATCCACAAGGGGATGAATGTCCAAATATAATCTCTGAAAATATTCTTAAGTGTTTATCAAACATTATCTTGAGAATGAGTGCTGCAAAAAATTTGGATTCTACAGCTGATGTACCACCCTTTAGGACTCCAAAATCTAAAAACTGTGTAGAAGGAAGTGAGTTTTGGGATCCTTATAGTATCTGTTTGGAATTTGGAAAGAGGGATAGTGGTCCATTCAAGCAATTACGTTCAATTGAAGCTAAATCATTCGATCCAAAACGAACTGCAAAGTCTTTGTTTTTACTGCATCGGTTGAAGTATGTTATATTCTTTTCAAACTAGATTACTATTACATTCCTTTTCCTTGACACTTATCAACCGTGTCACTTAGATTTTACAATATTCTAATATTCCAAAATTTGCAGGCTTCTTCTGAGAAAACTAGCTTGTGTCAACATCGAGAACCTCAACCACCAGGAGAAGCTTGCCTTCTGGATCAACATCTACAATTCATGTATGATGAATGTAAGTCAATTATGTCCGTTAGATTAACATGTAATGTCATCTGAAATGGCCTTGTTAACAGAACCATTCTTTGAGCCAAGCACAATTTTAAAGTAGTAATAGCTAAGTTCTGCTCTGCTTCAGGCGTACCTAGAAAAGGGTATACCAGAGAGTCCTGAAATGGTTGTTGCGCTGATGCACAAGGTATGATCTACTAGAGAGCTTTACTTCTTTTGATTAGTTAACAATGCATTTGTTTGTCCCCTGAGTTGAGTGCAATAGCATTCGTATGCTAAAAAATTTATGCTATTTTCTTGTTACTCAGGCAACGATAAATGTGGGTGGACACTTGCTAAGTGCAACAACTATAGAACATTGCATTTTAAGACTTCCTTATCACTGGAAATTTGTAAGTTCTTTCCATTTCAAGTCTAGTTTTTCTTGGGTGGGAATATATAGAAAATAATAAGATTCTTACAGCTAAATTCTAAACAGACATTATCGAAGGGAGGGAAAAATCATGAAACTTATGGACTGGAATTGTCAGAACCTCTAGTGACATTTGCTCTATCCTGTGGAACTTGGTCCTCTCCTGCTGTAAGTTGATACCTACTTTACATTGATTCTTTTCATCTCCTACAACCAAGGCACTGTCCAATGAAAAATCCACTTATGTTAATTTGCTTGATTGTAAACGTCTTTTTCTTTTTATTGCACTCAATAATTTCAATTTGGATTGTCTTGTTGCTGATTCATGAACTTTGCCAATTGCAGGTGAGAATTTACAGAGCATCTCAGGTTGAGAACGAACTTGAAATGGCAAAAAAAGAATATTTGCAGGCTGCAGTTGGAATTTCGATATCAAAGTTCCTTATCCCGAAGTTGCTGGATTGGTATTTACTGGACTTTGCAAAAGACTTGGAATCATTGCTGGATTGGATATGCCTCCAACTACCAAGTGATGTGGGGAAAGAAGCCATTAAGTTCCTTGAGAAAAGAAAAACCGAGCCCCTCTCACAATATGTACAGATTATGCCATATGAGTTCAATTTTAGATACTTGCTTTGCACATAGTTTTTCTTCTATTTCTGTAATGTTTTATTGATTATGTGGATAGGATACGATTTGTAAACAGCTTTAGATCATACATATAGTAAGCATGCAAATGCCATTTGTTCTTTTCTCACTTTTAATAGATTTTTTAAAATGCCTTATTAACTGAAGTGAACATGGGAAGTTGGAGTATAGAATTGGGTCATAAATATAATCCTTCCATGTTTTTGATGCTCAAAGATTGCACTGTCACTTGAAAGGTTAATTAATAGGATCCAGATTTAAATATCAATCTTCACTTGGACTGAAAAGCATATGTTCCAAATAATTTCCATATACAATAAGCAGTCTCTAACTACGTTCTCATTTGGGAGCAAGGAAGTAATGAGAGTCAATTAATATTTGTTGTATATTAATTAGCACTTGTGCTGTTAGTGCATTCTTACCGTGTACAGAATATTATTGACACTACGAGTACTGCTGGACTTCCGTATATGATATCCGACATTCAAAGCAGGACTTGGGGTCCATCTTATAATTAATTTGGCACAATAAACCATGTTTGATTTGTCAGAATACTTTACCTTTTAATTTTTACTGATAATTACAAAATATCTGTTTATTTCACTTTATTTTGGTCCATGTTAGATTTAGTGGGTGTCATGTATAAGTACCCGAAGTATTTTGGCATGTAAATTCTTTTCTCATCTTAGGAAGCTATGTTTCTTTGAAATCATGTTATGTGGGAGTCATAATTTTTTAGTATGTTACAAATGCATCTGTTGTGTGTTAAAAAGATTTCGTATAACTAAAACTCTTTATGAGAATCTTGAACCCCCCCTCTCAATCTCATAAGAATACTTTATTGGAAAATATAATTAAAAAACACTTATGCGAATGTTAGTTTCTTAGGAATGTTTTTAAAAAGTTAGCAGCAGATATAAGGTCGTGTTCAAATGGTTTGAGTGCAACTAGAATGTTCTAGATAAAACTTCATAAAAATTTAAATTGAATATTCATAAACTAATCTAAACATACTTTCTTAAAAGCAGATTTAAACCGAGTGAATAGGCAATTTAGTCCCTGAGATTGTACCTATTTTGCATATTAGTCTCTAACTTAATATTAAATTCAAAATAGTCTCTATCTTTGCATAAGTGTTGCAAAATAGTCCTTCCGTTAAATTGTAAAGTAACGCCGTTAATGAGGTCAATTTTAGTGCCACGTGGACTATCCACATGGCACTAAAGGATGACGTGGCATGACACGTGGACGTGTCTGATGCCACGTCATTTGATGATAACAAAACGAGTAAATAGACAATTTAATCCCTGACTTTGTACCCTTGTTGCATATTAGTCCCTAACTTAATAAAAAATTCAAAATAGTCCCTATCTTTTACATAAGTATTGCAAAATAGTCCTTCCGTTAAATTTTAAAGTAATGTTGTTAGTAAGGTCAATTTTAGTGTCACGCCATTTGATGATGATAGAATGAGTGACTTCTTCAAATTTGATGGTTTTGAACCAATTGAGGCATATATACGAAAAAGAACTCACACACACTTGCACAAATAAAAAGAACCAAAAATCCACAGCAACAACCTTATCTCTGTAGCTGTCAACACCAATGGGCGAGGTCTGCATAACCATTCTCTTTTCCTCTTTTTTTTTCTTCAATTACCATCAATGTATCATTCTGGGTTCTGATTTTTTTGTGTGTTTTGAATAGGAAGAGAAAAAACCAGAGGAAAACAAAGTGGAGGAGAAAAAAGAAAATGAAGAAGAAAAGAAAGAAGAAGAGAAAAAACCAGAGGAATCAAAAGATGACAAGGAATCCAAGGAGGAATCTGCGCGGCCAGAAATCGTGCTAAGCACAACCTTTGCAATGCATGGACACTTTAAGCATGATTTCTAGCATCTTTTAAGTTAGGGACTATTTTACAATACTTATGCAAAAGATAGGGACTATTTTGAATTTTTCATTAAGTTAGGGACTAATATGCAATAGGGGTACAAAGTCAGGGACTAAATTACCTATTTACTCGTTTTGTTATCATCAAATGACGTGGCATCAAGCACGTCCACGTGTCATGCCACGTCATCCTTTAGTGCCACGTGGACTATCCACGTGGCACTAAAATTGACCTCACTAACGGCGTTACTTTAAAATTTAACGGAATGACTATTTTGCAACACTTATGTAAAGATAGGGTCTATTTTGAATTTAATATTAAGTTAGGGACTAATATGTAAAATGGGTACAATCTCAGGGACTAAATTGTCTATTCACTCGATTTAAACCTCACCTCACATTTAGCTCAAATTAAAAAAAAATTATTCTAAGAAGGTTTACTTCAGTTTTACATATAAAGTACAACTGAAAACCAAAGAAAGAAAATAATAATATTTTTAACCTATTTTACATGTTAGTTATGTTAAATAAAGATTGTAATCACTATCCATTAATAATATAAAATAATTTTATATTATCATTCCATCACAAATAATTATTAGTATAATTTTTAAGATAATTATTACAAAAATTAACAAATTTACCATGTATAGTATTTAAAATTAGATGATAATATAAAACTATTTTCACTATTTGTATTTTTTATTTTTATTTTTTTAACAAATTTTATCTCCAACATATTAATTTGATGTATTTTATCATCAGCTTTTAAAAAATAAAATTTTACCGTTTGTGGTTGTGCTAAGTGACATGTTAACATAAAAGTTAAAAGTAAAATTTTCCAAAAGTAAAAAGTTATGAACAAAATTTGTTAAAAAGTAAAAAATGTTAGAGGTAAAATTTGGCAAAAAAATAAAAAAGCTTAGAGTAAAAATACAATAATTTTAGCTTACCACATTAGCACAACCACAAAAGGTAATATTTGTAGGTTTTTCAAAAAGTTGGAGTAAAATATGCCAAATTAACTTGTTAGGGATAAAATTTGTCAAAAATAATAAAAATAAAAATGCAATTAAACCAAGATTTTTTAAGTGCAAACTCGGCTAGCCTCAGACTGCCTGGGCTCACAAATTGACCCATTAACCATAATTTGATCTATAATGAGTTGTTACAATGGATAATTGACCCAGGGACTCTGTGTATATAGGAATAACATGGATGCATTCATAATGTATTAATGAAGTAGCATAAATTCAATTAGTGAGATCCAAATTAGATAAAGTTCAATATTGCAGTGCACACCTGATATTTTATTTCATTTGCTTCATATCAATATTTTGACGCCGGATATTGAGAGATTGATAACCTTCGTATGAAATTTCCAATAGACGAAATGTGACGAGACAAATGATGATCTGTCACATCTTTGATCTTTGATTTTTTATTATTGTTACTCTTGTTTTTATTATATGTAAATATAAGTACATTGTATATTAGTTGAAGTCAATCATGAAAATAATTTGAAATGTGATGTCATGTAGAGAAAAATACATAATATTATAAATAAGTTTGATGAAAAATGTGATATTACGTAAATAACTTTAATAAATATGGATGAAGATGGAAAGTTTAAAACTAGGATTTAAATAATATTAAAGATAGGATGAAAATTAGGATTTAAAAAAGTATCAATTGGGGGGTGTAAAAATAGAGTTTAGAAAGGGTGTGGTTGTTAAAGCATACATCCAGCAATTACTTTTCAGAATTCATATATATTATTCTGAAAAATATGTTTTAACAAATAAAAGGATATAATTGAGAATAAAAAACAGCAAACGTGAGGTGTAAGTAACAATGAAGATTTATCCAATTCTTTCATTTAAGATAACTTTTTTTAGAATAAATTTTAGATAAATAGTTAAAAAGGAATAGGTAAAATTAAATTTTTGGTCCCCCACTTTAGTTCCAATTTCGCATTTGGTCCTCCATTAATTTAATTCACGAATTGGATCCTTTATTTTGTAAAAAAAGTGAATGTTGGTCCCTCGACGTCACAATTGAAAGTTGATCGTTAGGAAGTGACGTTGACTGTCACGTGTCAACGTTTGATAGGCACGTAAAAATAAACATTTTTAAGTATCCTTAATCCTAATTAATTATCTTTAATTTATTTTAAAAATTATTAAAAAAACGAAGTCGTCGTAGTCCCACTTCCTCTCTCTCCTCCTCCCCAGTCATACCCCAGCCATACGCGTCACCTACTCCGCCAACCAAAAAAACTCAAGGTGACGTCGAGGTGAAAGCAAATCTAACCTCAAACCTCCCTCTATCACTACCAAATTTCGGCGCCGTCGAAGAAGGTGGCGCCGAAGAAGCTCGTCCCGAGGGTTTTCCGTGGAGACGCTCTCGTCGAGAATCTTGTTCAGCTTGAACGCGAAGTTCACCATGAGAACATCGTCCGCGTCGCATCCTAGTGACTCATGAGTCAACTAGGTGATTTTTTGAGGTGTGGAGGCGGTCCATGAGTGAATCGATGCACACATGCGGGTGGCGGTGGGAGCCGCCATGCCCAACCGCGAGGACAACTAAAATTGTTTCCTTAGAGGGTGGTGCCGCGAGGGTGTGCATGGTGGCGCGGAGCACGTGGACGCGAACGGAGGACAGGTGGGACTTGGTGGATAGCGCTGCGGTGACAACATACATTTTTTCACTATCATCATTTTTCTTCTTCAATATGAAAAATTAATTAGTACCATATAATTTTATTTCAATTTTGTTTGTTGGGGATGTTGTCATTTCCAATTTTGAAACATGGGTTTTGGTCTAATTGAGTGAAAATATCGAAAAGGTTAAAACTTTGTCTTTGGTTCGTAATTTCCACAGGTTGTTGTTGACATACATATGCCCTTGCTGCTTGTGCATAACAGTAATAGTGGAGTGTGCGTTGGAGTTGAGGAAGGCTCCATTGCATGTTATGGAGTGGTAATAAGAGCGATTGTTGAGATGCAAAATGGGGAATATATTGCAAGTGGAGGGGCGGTGGGGTTGGAGAAGCGGCGGCGGTGGCGGCAACGACAGTGGGGGTTGGAGAAGCTGCGGTGGCGAATGATTTACCAGAAACAACAAGTTTTCCAGTAAAGGGAAGTTTTTTTTATTTTTAATAATTTTTAAAATAAATTAAAGATAATTAATTAGGGTTAGGGACACGTGACTGTCAATGTCACTGCCTAATGGTCAACGTCCAATTGTGACGTCGGGGGACCAACATTGCGCTTTTTTACAAAATAAATGACTCAATTCATAAATTAAATTATCGAGGGACCAAATACAAAATTGAAATTAAAGTGGAGGACTAAAAGTGTAATTTTTCCAAAGGAATATGTTAAAAAAAATTTGCATAAAGAAAATATGAGAGACAATAATTAGCAAGAATATCATGTGTTATATGAGATCTTTTAATTTAGCTAAAAAAAGTAATTTACATTTAAAAGGAAAAGAATAAATCTAAAATAAATTAAAGCTAAGATTTGAAATATTAAAATTTTACCATTAAAAATTAATATGAAAAAGGCATCTTGAATAAAAAGGAAAAAATTAAAAATAATTAATAATTTAAATTTCGTATAAAAATACAAAAAAAATCAAATACTAAATAATACTATAAGATTTTTTTTAATTGTGTTAGAATTTTTGAAAATAATTGAAACAATCATTTTAGATAAAGAATGATTCTTATATAAAAAACTGTTACTCTAATAGTTTCAATAATAAAATTATATAAAAATTACTTCTTATATTTAAGAATTTTATAAGCAACTCACAGCAGGGGATATGCTGATAATGTTAATCTCGACACGTGCTACAATGGTTCCCCTTTGTACAAAGAGTTTACCTAAGAAGATTTGAAATCGGAGGCATAATGTTTGACATCGAAGAAAGGGACAGCTTGAATCCTTTAATTTGGTGCTGCATTTGCTTTAGAGGGACATGAGGATAAAGCAAATGCTAGTTGTGAGGCAATTCAAGTCTCAAGAAGTTCATTTGTGCTACTAATTGATGCGTTAAGGATTCAAATGACCATGTTACTGTTACTATGTTATCTCCTAGAAGCCTTTTTCATGGGCAAAGAAATTTCGATGTACTGTAAGAGATTGCATTCAAGGGAATTTCATTAGGTCGTTTTTATTTTTACCTTTAAAAGATTTTTTTATTAATGTTTATTCGTTTATTTAAATTTTTAAGATAATATTAACTATCATCTTTCATCTTTATGATTATATTTTTCATTTTTATTTAGATTTTAAGTACTTTACATACTTTTTTTTTTTGCTGAAAATACTTTACATACTTATCATATTTAATGGTGAGTTATATTAAGAAATTAAAATAATTTAATAAAAATATTAATTACTCTTATTAATTCATGTATTATCTTTTAAAATGGTCAAATGAAAAAAATCAAAGGAAAAAATAAAAAATAATGTTAAAATTGTAAAAAAAAAAAATTTAAATTAATGAATGAATAAAACAGTTAAATTATTTATCTTCATTGACATTTACCTTTTCAATCATACTTTGAATAATTCATTTGTGCCTGATTAAAAGTCCATTTTAATTAATTCATGTTTCTTAAGAAAAAAAAGTTAATCACATTAAATTTATTAATTACTTGTATTGATATTTTAAAATTATTTTTTTCTTATTTCTTTATCTACTTACTTTTCTTAATAATTTTTGGATAGAAAATAATTAAATAATGATATTTATGGGAAAAAATTATTAATACATCTAAAACTTAAAAATCAATTTTATAAAAATGGATAAGTAGATTTATGAAAAGTGTCTTAGAATAAGATACGGAGGGAGTAAAATACTCTCTCTCTCCATTAATAAAATATATTAAAATAATATAAACTTTCATTGGTCACCATATTTAAAATTTTGTTATTTGTAAAAATTAAACTCAAATAAACACACTCCTTAATCAACTTAACTTGATTTCTTTAGTTAAATATTTAAAAACACTTATAGTAATAATTTTAAATTTCTTACTTCAAAAAACATATCTACCAGATTAGTTAGTTGCTTTTATAAAATAATTCATTCATATGTTAATTTTTTTTGTTTGTTATATGATATAATTTTTAAAAATTATCAAAATCATGGCTTTTCTAAATGAAAAAAATAAATGTTTTTATAAATTACTTTGATTATATTATTGTGTCCAATTCATTTTCAAACAATAAACACATGAAACAATACACGCTTTAAGGGAGGAAAAAAAAACTAGCATAAAAGAGATAGCTTTTGTTGTTTCCTTCAATTTCGAAGAAGTATTTTTAAATAGTGTGCACACGAACCATAGACAACTTTAGTGTGTTAGGAAAATAAGAACATGAACAAAGTACTCATTACGACTTTCATTGTCGCAAAGGTTGTCAGGTTGGTGCAAACATATAAAAAAATCAAACTTGATTTAATCGTGACCTAACTAAGGAGGAAATTAAGTCCAATATTCTATATTATATTAAATTCTCTATAGCTAAGTTATACAATCTTGAGAGAGAGAGAAGAAAACTAAATTGTATGATTCGAAAATATTATAATTATAACGAGGAATTTTACAATACAGTTGCATCGTCCAGATTCAAGTTTTCATGAAACAAATGTCGAGTTCTCGGTGTTTCTATTGTTTCAGCTATAGATTTTAATTAATTATTATGTTATAAAGAAAAGGTCATTATCTTCTAGAGTCCAACCTCATCCTTTGTTTACCGCCACCGAAATTGATAGCTATATATCCGAGCTTGTTGCATATTTTAAT
The DNA here is from genome assembly GCF_000004515.6 of Glycine max. NCBI lineage: Eukaryota > Viridiplantae > Streptophyta > Magnoliopsida > Fabales > Fabaceae > Glycine > Glycine max. Next base: position 2,828,456 of record NC_038242.2, on the reverse strand, counting down.
AGCAGGTCCTAATTGACCAAGTCATATGAGTAAGACACCGCATATAGGCGGGGGCATCATTCAAATTTTAACTTTTCTTAATATAATTACAAATTACACTCACAGTTATACATTTTGATAATTATTAATTACATACTTTCAAAATATAAATCATTTTATTACTTTCTTCTTATCATTTAATTTTAATTAAATTTGGCATAAACAGTTTAGGTAATATATATTTATAATTCAACAGTTTGATGATAAAAAAAAACAAAATTTTATATAAAATTATTAATAGTGTAATAATAAATTTAAGTTAATTGATATAATTTTATTATAAAATTTAATTATCACATGATTTATAAATTATATCAGTGTAGCTATTAAAAAGTATTTATTAATTATTTAAATTTTAATTTTATAATAATAAATATAATCATAATAAACACATTAAAATACTAATATATATATATATATATAGTTCTACAATTTAAATTTTCTGAACTTATCAGCGCACATGCAGCTACATACATCCACTCATTAAAATATAGGATCTGCATCAAAACTCATCTAGAAGCAGCCAAAAACTATAATTAATTAATATTGATATATATCACCGTCCATATGAAATTCTGAATCCGTTACCTCACGTTAAATCCACACGTTGAACTACTCGCTAAGCTATATTTTATCATTTACATACCAACAAGGGATTGTTGATACAAAGTGATATCATACTCAATTTATTTAAAATTTAAGATAAAATCTCATGAGGAAAAAATGCGATTAAGAAAAAGAATTTTCAATAAAAAATAAAAAATAAATTTACAGATAAAAATTAATCATAAATAAAACTAATAAATATTTTTAAAAAAAAAAATATTATTATACCCCTGTTCCTGCTTAGCAAACAAGGCGTTGAAAATCTTGCCATACCACGTGGTCCATAGTAGAATGATATTATGAGAATAAAATAATTGTATTGATAAGAAGTAACCGAGCGGTATTAAAAGGCGGCGTGGCCCTGTGAGTGGTCAACAAAACAATCTAATCCCTTTTCTCACTCCTTCCTTCACTATATAATCACACATAACACATCTATTGCTATTGCTAAGCCAATTAGGTCAACATGGAAGTCCTCAGCAGCCACAGTCCCTCTTCGAACGACCCCTTCGATTTCAATCGTGCAAGGATTTCCCCCTATCTCAGCGCTCCTTCTTCTCCCAAGCGTTTTGGCCAATTTTATTACCTAAGCGCCCCCTCAAGCCCTTCTAAAGATTTTGATCTTGCGGCTCACGATGATGATGCCTTCGCCTTTTTCGTTACTGGGGAATCCAAGAGCCCTCGATCCGCGGCAGAGCTTTTCGACGGCGGCAAAATCAAGCCGCTGAGCGAGGATGATTCCTCGGAGTCTGCTAAAAGCCCACTTCTCCCTGCCAAACGATCTTCCATAGCCCAAGGCAAGAAGGCCATTCGCGAAGCCTTCTCGACGAGAAAGAAGAAAGAAGAGGGAGATTTAAGTGAAGAAGAACAAGAGACACGAGGGAGAGATAGGACTGCGAGTTCTAGTAGGGTCACGCGTTCTCTCTCTCCTTGTAACAGAATATCTCACTACACGTGGGACGAGGAACGCAACCAATCGCAGAGCAACAAAGCCGACTCGCTTTCTAAGACTTCCAGGAGATGGAGGCTCACTGACTTTTTGCTGTTCCGCAGCGCCTCCGAAGGAAGAGGTTCCAGCAAGGACCCCTTGAGAAAGTTCCCCACTTTCTACAAGAAGCCCGAAGACCCAAAAGCTTCCAACCCAGGCCCAAAGACTAGGAGAAAGGAACCCCTCTCCGCGCATGAATTGCACTACGCCAGAAAGAAAGCGGAAACAGAGGATTTGAAGAAGAGAACCTTTTTGCCATACAAACAGGGGATCTTGGGAAGGTTGGCTGGCTTCGGATCAAAATGATTCATCATCACGTGCTTTTGCAACCACCGCTATCAATCCAATTCCTTTTTTCTTTGCGTCAGCAAATTGTATTCTTTTCTTTAAATTTTAATATACTACCATCTTTTCTTCTTCTTTTTCTCATTATAGTATTTTCACTGATAGCTTTTCTCGGTAAACGTGTTCTCTGACGATTATGTATTTTATCTATTCACGTTTTTCGTTATATGCCGACACTGTCTCAGACTCAGACAATAACATGTGCTGCTAGCGATGAAAGACAAATCGGTATGCGTATGGGCCTAATGACATTACATTGTACCAAATTCAATTTGGTGATAATCCTCTGCTGCTTAGAATTGCTCATTACTTACCGGCAAAGTATTAGACATCTCTATTTATGTATGTTTTGTAGAGGAGAAGAAGAAAATAATAATAGTAAAAAAAAAGTATGGGTCTCGTACCTTTTTTATTTCTTTGTAAGTAAGCACGAAAGTAAACATTTTTGTTGGCGTTGATTGCGACATTGATTATCACATCTTGATAATCCATTACCATATTTTGAAAATTAATTATTTTATTTAGACCATTTATTTTTTCTGATTTCTTTTAAATTAAATATTTCTATTTGTATTTTATTTCATATATTTCTTTTTTTATACTAAAAACTCCGTAATTAAATAAATGAGTCCATTAAGTCATGCACAAATACACGTCTCTTCTCATTTTCAAAAGGACTGGATGCAGGCTGTAGTGTGATCTAATGTAGGTCACCTGTGGCATCCTAACTCAACGTGATATTTCAAAAGTCTTTGATAAAGTAACTTTTAATGGAATGACAATATACATTTTTTAGACTAATAAGGTTTGAAAATTAAATCGTTATAAATATACATTTGATGAAGTTTACAAGAATGAATCAATATGATTTCCTTAATATGTATGTAGCCTCTTTAGTGTAAAAAACGTTGTTGGCGTATACTGTACACGTGAAATACAGATTTGGGCTATGATCGTGTGAATAGAAAGAAATGTAATACTCCACCAAAAAAGAAAGGAATGCAATAAAATGAGAAGCAATACATTACACGAGGAGTATTATTTTTTTTAATTTAAATTTTTTTAAATGTAATAGCATGAAATGAAATGTTTTCAGTTCAATTAATTTTAAAATTTAATATTTCGTATTAGTTTTGAATAAAAGACTAATTATTTTTTAAAAAACTAATCAAAATCTAACATACAATAATAATCATCAGAAATTGAGTTAATAAAAGGGACAAACTTCCCATAAAATATTTTTAAAATGCACTCTCATTTAATGTCTAATTATTACACTTATTTTGAATAAAATCATCTCATTGAAGAAAAAAAATAGAAGAGAGAAATGTACCCAAAAAAAAAAAAGTTCCTCTATCTATCTACCCAAGAGAGAGAGAGAAATGTACTACCAAAGGCACGCAAATAATGAATCGCCATATGCGGTCTGTCCTAAGTTAACTACTGTAATATCAATTTAAAAAAGATTAAGTTTTATTAAATTAAATTAATGAATTTATTATATATCAATTTAAATATTTAAATTTTATTATATAAAATATAATCTAAATTAAATTCTTCAATTTTTTTCATGTTTGAAATTAAATAAATTACGATTGTTTCATAATAATATTGAGGTTTAATTACTCATTTAATCTATATCATTTTTAAACTTATCATTTTTTGTCCCTATAATTAATAAGTGAATTTTCTAGTCTAGTAAAATTTACATTTTAATTCTCAAAAGATTCTTATTGTTAAATTTTTTTTAACTCTGTTAATTAAATAATTTTAGTGACAGAGACCTTTTAAGAATTAAAATATAAATTTTAAGGATTAAAAAAATTCACTATAGAGATTAAAATGGATAAGTTTAGAAACTATGGAGATTAAATGAGTAATTAAACCTAATATTTATTTTTAAAACTGTTTTTAAAACTGCAAGAGAGATGGATAGTGTTGAGGGTTTGGATGATGATGATGATGGGTTGGAGAAGATCATGTGAGAGAGGGATGGTGTAGGGTACAGTATGTTTGCTACATATTTCTTTTATCGAATCTTGGCACAAAAAAATTAAAGACATTAGACACCATCCTCTCTTTTAATCACCGAGAGTTTCAGGAATTGGAGGGTGATGGTTCTTGGATGATAAACTGGCAATTAGGGGGAGTGGAAACGTTAAGCTGTTTCAGATTTCTACAAGAAAAGGGTATTATGGAAAAAAATATATGAAAAGAGAAGTGTACTTAATGGATTTCTTCTCATGGTCTTTTGTCCATTATGGTTGCCAAAACGGGCCAGGAATTAATTAGGCTTGAAGTCTTCATACCGAGTGGTAGGCTGATGCTAGGTGCACCTAGCATTATTGTTGGTGCACCAGCACTTAAGGAAAAAAGACTGAAATATCCTTGATCCGTAAGTCTTTTAAGTTGATCCGTAAAAGGCTTACGGATCAACTTGATCTGTATGCTTAATATCAATATACGGATCAACTTGATCCGTATCAACCTTATGGATCAATTTGATCGGTACGATTTACGGACCACCCTTACATACACCCAACACAAATGCAAAGAAAGTGCAGGAGCAGCTTTGGTATTTTAAAAAAATGCTGGGTGCAGCAAAAATACTGAATGCACCTAGCATCAGCCCGAGTGGTAATATTATAACAGGCCTTACTTATTTAAATTGTCATTTGGCAGTGAAAGCCCAAATTAATTAGACCGACAGCAATATTGGAAAAGTAATTGCGTTTGCTACCATATGTTGGAAAAACAATAGCATTTGCTACTATATGTTAACTATCAATTTTACAGTGGAAGGGAGAGTCACGGGAGGGGTATTTTAAGGCAAATTACATCATTCTCTTTTCAAAGATTTTTAAATTAATTATTATTTTATTTTAAATTTCACACTATATTTTCTTAAGAAATGAAAATATGCTACACTTATATTAATATACCTCTTAGAGGTGGTAAGCAATTATGAATAAGCTTCTAAGAGAGTTTTACTCTATGCAACATTCATTGTCATTCTCAGTGTTATTATTTTTTAATCTGACTTACTGTTTATTTTAAAACTTTATTAAAAGATGTAATTAATTAATTTTGAGACTTTATCTTTAAACCTTTATTTTATCAATAAAATTAAAAAATAAATATTGAAAATTACACTAACATCAATAACTAATAATCTTAAAAAGACAACCACTTTTAAATATATAGATCATTTGCTTGAAAATAAATTAAAATGTAACACATTAATTTCTGAAGAAAAATAATTAGAAATTTCAAAATGAAAAACAATATTATAATCTACTATGATATTATAAGTTAAAATATATATAATTTAGACAATGAATCTTTCACTCTCCCCGCTCTCAGTTAGACATTCTCAATATCTTATCCTTTCTTTTTATACTTACGGATTCTTATTCTCAGTTATTCCTGTCTGCATAGAAATGCATTCGGAGAAAGTATAAAGGAGGTAGATATAATAAAAGTACCGAATATTCCATGCATGTTTATGTGAGTTATTATGAGAAATAGAAAAGTAAAAAACATTTTTGTATGATTAACTCATCATTAATTTGCGGTAATATTCTCAATGTTGTTGAAAGTTGAAACGGAAACTCTTTTATTTTATATTCTTGTACTTTTTTTCCATTGAAAAATTGAATGGAAAGTTTAATTTGGATATATGAACAAATTGTATCGAATACGCGATTGTGACTGGTTTTTTGGCGAGCTGTTACAGTCAAATCTGAGATACAGCATTATTGCCCACCAAAGCTTCCCGCTATCTCCTGAAAGTGTATTTTCTAGTAAAATGTTTCTGTTATGTCTATCTTCCCAAATGAACAACAGCCAATTCAATCTGTCACATAATACAAACCAAAAAGAAAAAAGAAAAAAGAAAAAAAGTAGTGTACAATCATCAATTATCACCACCCTCAATAATTCCAAGGAAATGACAATGCCACTTTGATTTGAGAATAATTTATTTTAGGCTAATTCATTGATTCGGAACTGCCGCTCTTCCGTTGATAATAATGTCAAAGTTTAGCCTAACTTGATGTTTCACTTGTAAAGAAAATCAGAACCAAAAACATTAGAGCTAGCTAGGGACGCAAGTGTAAGGTGGAGAATAAACATTGCTCCAAGTAAGGACATACTTAGAACATAGTGGCTGGCTGGTAATCAGTCACTGCTCTCTGTAGTGTTGTAGGTCCATTCAACCAATTAGATTATCAAATCCATGGCATAGCTGTCTTCAATTCTTTCTTGGCCACATTTGAAATCCATATATATCCACTAAACCATAAACCACAATTTTCTACAGTATCCCACACCCCCACTTGATACACCCTCCTTAATCCTGATTATGATATGTGAACTTAATTAATTAAGCTGTAATTTATTTTTGGCGCTAGCATTTATTAAATAGAGTACCTAGCTAACTTGCTCGTGAATGATGCAATCAAAACATAAGCACATGAGCGGCAGAAAAATTAGGAATGACCAAATCATATTGCAATGCGCCATACGTAAAAGGAACTTTTATTTCCAATGCGTACTTGTCAATCTCCCATGGTACCAGGCTAATACCCACGTTGCTTCTTCCTTTTTTCATTAGTCGCGTGAAAGGTCCCCACCTTGGACGCTAACCATATTTGTTAATTTTGAACATTATTGTTTTTTATGCGCCTGTTAATTTGATCGATTTTCCTTCTTGCTGTTTACCGATAATTAATAGGGTTTCTATATATCTTTCTGTTTTCGTTTTTTACTTGTAGGACATTTTTTTAAAGGAACGCATGCATATATATATATGAAGGTAGATAGAGTTAGTTATATTATATTGAAAAGATTCACTTTGTAGTTTGCAATTATCATAAATGTCAGCTGTTTTGGTTCGAATTAATGAGACGCTTGGAGCCTGTTGTAACTGTAGAAAAAAGTAGTGTTACATTTAAGATTATTAAGTATCCATAATTACCATTAAACTGTAATTGAGTTTATAAATTAAAAAGGTTAATTTCACTTCACGTAAAAATTGATGGAAACCTCAAATACAGTGATCCCGGACCATACGTACAAGTTAGGGGCGAAGAATGGGGTAAGTGCAAAAAGCACTAGCGTGGTGGAAAAACAAAAGAAAGAGTCGGTTTCGTACAACCAAGGCCTCTTGATAATTTCTACTGCCTAACACGCCTTTGTTGAATATGACCTATGGTCTGACACATTTAAAAAAAAAAAAGAAAAAAAAAGAGGAGCAACTAAATAAAGAGAAGAAGGAAAGAGAGAGTCACTAAGAAGCAAAAGCAAGTTTTCATGTACACACAGCAGAAATGTTAGGGGAAGGACGGGCTTCATCTCAATAATTATTAGTGAGGGTTTGAGAAAGCAAAAAAGCAATTGACGTTGATACTCTAAGTAATGATCAGAGAGGCACATGCCAGTCTAACACTACCACAATCCTTTTTTCTTATAAAATTAATTTGAGTTTTTCTTTCCTCATTATAACCCCACACCCCGTGGTCCAGCCTGTCCTTATCTTATCAATTCACAAACTTGGTCACACCAACCTTTAATCTCGGTTTTTTTCCCTCAGTGAAGCAAATTGAAAGTAACCCCCTCACTTGCCACTATAAAGATTCCCATGACAAGCAAATTTAGTGAGCAACTAACTTCACCTTATCAGCTTGGTAGACCCAGAAGTTAGTCTTCACACCTTCCCTTGAATTCTATATATATTGTATTGCATGATTAACATGCTATAATGCCATCCGTGCATTCTAGTCCGTGTTACTCGATGGAAAACCCGGCTTTAGCATCGCTACTAGGGCAGACGAGAGGGGAAAACAAGCGTAGCAAGTTGTCGAGCGGAGGAGGGCTTTTGAAAATGTTGAAGCTGTTTCCCATGTTGAGTTCGGGATGCAAGATGGTGGCACTGCTGGGAAGACCACGAAAGATGCTAAAGGACAGTGCGACAACGGGGACAATCTTCGGTTACCGGAAGGGGAGGGTGAGTTTGGCGATACAGGAGGACACGCGCCAAATGCCGATATTTCTTATAGAGTTGCCAATGATGGCGAGCGCCTTGAACAAGGAGATGGCGTCGGACATAGTGAGGATTGCGCTGGAGAGCGAGACCAAGAGCAACAAGAAGAAGCTTCTGGAGGAGTTCGTGTGGGCTGTGTATTGCAATGGGAGGAAAGTTGGCTACTCCATAAGGAGGAAGCAAATGAGCGACGATGAGCTTCACGTCATGCAGCATTTGAGAGGGGTTTCCATGGGAGCAGGGGTTCTCCCCACCTCATCGGATCATAAGGATTGCGATGGGGAAATGACTTACATCAGGGCCAGCTTTCAGAGGGTCGTTGGCTCCATGGATTCCCAAGCCTTGTATATCATTAATCCTGATGCCACTGCTCATGGCCCTGAGTTGAGTATCTTCTTTCTTAGACCTCACTAGAAATCAATTAATCAAATCTAGCTTACATTTTATCATTATTATTCTAACCATTTAAGCTCAAGCTTTTTCAAAACCTGTCTTTCAATCAATCCTCTCCCTTCACTCTTGTTTAATTTTTAAGATCAGTTCTTCTATTATATATTACTACTACTATATTACATCCCATGTTTGTGTTTTTCTTCTCTCTCTCCCTCTTTTTTTTTTCCTTCATGATTGGCAATTATGACCGTCAATTGATCCTCAAGCAGCCTAGTTTTTTGGGTTCCCTCCCCAGATATCATAGAAACTTTTTTCTTGGGTCAATTCTTTTTGAAAAGGAATAATCCAACTTAAGCTATGGGCTAAAACTATAAACCCCTTAATCACTTGTTTGAGATAAGTTATTTTATTTGTTTATTGTCTAATTGCCTTTCTAGTCTCTCGATGTTTGTCCATTAGTAGTTTAGTCAAGCTTGAAAGGATTTTGGTGGCGAAAAGAGTTCGTACTGGAAACAAGAATTATAGGATCTTTGGCAGCTGGGACGGACTATTAATGGTAATGAGTTTTACGTAACATTTTCGTAGAAGATTTATTAACGAATACAAAGTTACAAGACGTGTAATTTTTCTCTTGGATCATGTAGAAATGTTCCAGCTTTTAGTGTCAGATTTCAATTACAAGTATACGTCAATACTCGTATCTCTTGACTGTTTGGGTAGACATAAAGTGAAAGAAAATACAAGCGAGAAAAATATAATGCAAATATTAATTTTTCACATTTCTTTAAGTGGAAAAATAGAAAAGAGAGATGTTATTTTCGTAGGATCAAACAAGAAACATTTAGTTACCAAAAAAAAAACAAGAAACATTTATCTCAGAATTGATGGAATGAAAAAGGAGAGAAATCTTTTTTTTGTTTTTTTTATGGTTTTCATAATACAATTTTTATAAAATAAAATATTATATTAAAAATTACACTTTTAATTGTTATAAATAATTAACTATTTTCTATATATAACTCATTTAATTTATTTCTTTTTACTCTCTTTTATATTCATTCCTTCTCATTTTTATTTATCTAAACATTTTTTCTATCATTTTTATTTATTTTCCCACTATTTCTTTCTTAATAGACACAGAACAGTAAGGAACTTTGTCAGCTACAATCAAATCGAGTAGGACTATTGTTACTCGAGGATACTTGTGATATATATGATAGTTTCTTTTTTAAAAAAATAAAATAAAATACGTGCAATTATGTTTGAACATTTTTTAAGACTATTTTTTACCATATTTATTTCTTGAGAATTTGATTTCCTACTAGTTGTTTTCTCTTTCCTCTGAATAAAAAAAAATATATGTGAATGCATTTTATTTTTGCGATTAAATTTGTTCAATTTGTTTCATAATAAATAGAAGTGCTCTAATAAATAAGGAATTCTTGAAGTAGTTTAGTCAAATAGTTTCAAAGAATTTAAAGAGGAGCTGCACCAAAGATGGAATATTAAATAAAACAATGGTTTGTACCAAAAAATTGTTTTATTTAATATTCCTTTTGCTAAGCAGACTATCAATAAAAATTATATCACTTTATTTAATAGATATTTGTTTTAAAAAGTAGATTCTTTTTATAATATTTATTAGAATTAAATATGTTTAAAGTCAATCATAAATGATAAAATTTACTTTTGGGTTCCTAATAATTTTTTTTCTTATTTTAAATCATTAATATATTAAAACTTTTATTTTGGGTGATGAGTTATGTAATAGCGTGACATTATTGAATGTTTGAAATATCAACTTGTAATGTGATATGTCATCACTTAATTTATGATAAAAATTTAAAACAAAAGTTAAAATATATCAAAGACTCAAAATAAATAAAAAATATTAGAAATCTATAATAAAATTTATTCATTTATCATAATGTAGTTAAGCTTATTTATTAATGTATTATTATACAAATTATCACTTATATGCTATATATTTGTTTATTTCTATAGTTGTAAATGTTCTTCTTTTTTCAACATTGCGAGACGGTTTCTTCTAAGATTTTTAAGCTTTGATTCTTAATACATTATAGTAGATTTCTCAAATAACTACTATTACATTTTAAGATTAAATAATATTTTTTATCTTAGATTTGAGTTACAAAATATTTTTCTTTGATAAATATAGATTTTATAAGATTTGTAGTTCATGACTGATCATAGCTAACTTAGATATTTGTCAGCAGCGGCCTGTCTTTCCCCCCCGCGTACATAGAGGACAATATATATATATATATATATATGACCTCTAACCTTACTTGAAAAGACTACAACCAAATTTTAAAAAATAAAAATGCTTTCTATTTATTTATTATAATAATCTGAACTTTAGAATGTTGAAAACAAAATGAAACTTGTTTTTATTAGATAAAATCGTCCTTTATTCTTTAAACTTTATTTTTATTTGATTTTTCTTAATTTTATATTTTGATTTTTTTGTTATTTGTAACTAGTTTAATCGTAAAAATATGACATTTTCTGTCAATTTCTGATGTTCATCTGCTACCATTACAATTAATAACTCAACAAAAATATTAAATTGAAATAAATAAAAAAGGGTAAAGAATCAAAGATAAAACAAAAATTAAACCTAACTTAAAGTATTTTTGTTTTGCTCTTTGACAATTAGTAAAACTCAAGTGGAAAATCAACCTTATATTTTTCTTACATAGATATTTTTTTAATTAGTTCAACAAATTGTACCCTAGGTTCAGACTATTAGTAAGAGACTTGGAGTACTTTACATGAAAATATAGTCACATATAAAGTTACTATTTCATGTGTTTTTTTCTTTTTTTGAAAGCTATATATCTCATGTGTTTTTTTAGTTATGTCAAATTTGAACATAAAATTTCATATAAATTATTTAAATCTTCTATTATTAGGCTGATTTTAGTGATTTAAACATAAGATTTCGTACAAATTATTTAAATTTTCTATAATTAAGCTTATCTTAGTGATTCAGTATCAAAAAGATTTGTGCAAGAATTATATATAGCATGATGTCATTATCTTACAACTCAACAGTAGTCATATTTCATGGGGACAAAGGTAGGCATGAGGTATTTGATGTTTACTCTCAATCCAGCAATCACGCGGTGTAGAGTGTAGACAAAACAGACCCAGAGTTTGTTTCGATGAAAAGTAATAGGGATTAAGGGGAAAATGATAGCAAGCGGATAATTATTATTATTTTGAGAGATTTAAAAAATTATTAAAGCTGAGCGAAATTGTTTCCTTCCAACATTTCTTACTCTTAATTTTGATTTGTTTTTGCTTTCTCAAAAAATGGGAGGATAACGATGGAAAATTTTTCAAGGATTTGAAGTATATTTATGTTTTTGTTTTAAGTTTCATAGAAATGTCCTTTATTTATTCTTTGAATTTATCTACATTTAAATAATGTTTTTGGAAAAAAAAGACTTTATAGTATAATGTGAATAACTAACGTGCCCATGCGTTGCACGAGTCCTATAATACAAGTTATTGTTATCTGGATAATTGAAAATTTATGAAAGCTACGAAATGTGAGGGGAATTGTTTCCTTCCATCAATCTCAAAAAGCTTCTATCATAATGCTTGAGATATGAGATAGAGCACAAGCATTTTCTGTCTCTCCAAACAAACACAAACCTATGTTCAGAATTTGCATGAACAGGAGGAAAAAGAAATAGGCTTTATTGGTTTAGGTTATATAATGGGCTAGAAGGACAAAGTCTCATTTACACAATTTTTTCTTCCTAGGTCAGAGAATCAAAATCATGTGTGTCTTCTACATATTAGGTCAGAGATTAATCTCGCTCGTAGTGTATAACTGTTATTGATCCAAGAAAATTTTGTCTAAGATAAGAATCAAATACAAATTCTCTTGTTAGATAGATTGTTTTTACTCATATGAACGCAACGAAAATTTATACCACTACACCAATCCTTTAGGTTAAAGCCCCATTTACATAATATGTATACCTTACTAGACATATGACTATTGCTTCTGTGCAGGAAACAACAATCTAAACATATTCCTCATTTACGTGCATTTGACAAAGGCAACTTTAAGCAATAAAATAGTCCATAGTTTTTTTTGACAAAAAAATAACCCATAGTTAATGCTTCCGAATTCCCATTTTTGGGCTTGCACTTGTTCCGATTATTTTAGTATATAGTAGTTTCAAAACAAAGCTAAATGTTGTAGCTTGTGCATAAAAAAATTGCTTCCTGCGCCCTTGCTTGGGTTTTAGATTTGTCAATTCAGTCGGATTGATTACACCTTTTGTCTTTCAGAATGACCAATTCGAATGGTGAAAATACGTATTTGAAAAGATGCAGAAAAAAAATTTTAAGGTGGAAAAAGCAATGGCCCATAACTAATAGACAACATTAGCATTTAAAGTCCATACTACTAGGGCCAAGACTTAATGGCTCAGGTCAAAACAAACCTTTGTTATTCTTGAGAGTGCATTTATTTTTTACCATAAAAAAAAATGTATTTCAAGGATTGAAAAATTATTTTTGAACAAAGGGTTTATCGTTACATTTTTCTTTTTCTTTTGCAAAAGAATCATTTTTTTAAGAACACTTTTTAAGGGTCTATTTAGGGTGCTTTTAAGTTGCAATTTTTTTATATAAAAAAAATAAAACGACAACCATTTTAGGGTTTTGGTTTCAAAAATTGGCCATACCTCCTAATGTTATCGAAAATCCTGCATCTTTACAACCATGTCCTCTAACATTGCCCAAATCGTCCTTTACACCATCGCCTCGAATGGCTCGAAGCCTTCTATTACCTCTTCCCCTTTTAACCCCAACATTTGTCTCCGTCCTTGCCTTCGATCGAAACATCTTTTTTTTCACACGATGATGCCATACTGCATATTGGTTAGATGTACATTACCTTTGTTTTGAAGGACAACTGAGTAAAGGACTAAAGGAGATGTTTTTAACAAAATATTAATTAATTATAAATAAATGATATAATTGGTAACAATCTAGTCATCTAATCATCTTAACCTTTTAAACTAACGGTCCTCAACTGTTTTCACCACCACAAATCACATTTAGCCATGTTTCACGCTAGTCTCTGTTTGGAAAATAAATATAAAATTTTTCTTTCCACTTTAATTACATAGAAAGTTAATATATATTGAGAGATAAATAAATAAAAATATAATATAAATAGTCATTGGGTAAAAAATAACACAGTTTTTATTATTTGAGTAATGATATATAAATATCTATTTTTTAAAAAAAATATCTAACAAACACTCATCATTTTTTTTTATTTTTTTCCCTTATCACATGTTTATAATGCATTAATACTTAATAATATTTTTTCCTTTCTCATTAAATGTCACATAACAGGTGTTGGTAAAGGATTTTTTCTTTTATTTTCATCCACTAACGGACTGATTGTAAGAGTACAATTGGACTCATCTGCAAAGGAACTTCTTTCCACTACACAGAACACATCTGCACATGTGCAGATACAGATGAAGGAGGATTTTCTTTTACTTTTTGACTTTTTCTTTTCCCCTATATGCATCCCTCCCTATTCTAGTGAAACAAACTAACTGTTAAGGTTGATAACATTGGTATTTTTATAACTATTGTCTCTAACTCTCTATTCCGTTAAAGCCAAAATTACTTATGTTCTTTTATATATAATTTTCTGTCGTCTAAATTGTGTTCCCAATACCTCACAACAACACTACAAAAGAAAACAAATCATACTAATAAAAAGAATTAAAACAAACGAAACACAAATTTTTAATATGTACTTATAGAGAGTGTTTAGAAACAAATTAATTATAAAGAATAAATTGATCGATTCTTCCAAAAAGTCTTCTGAAAACTGACAAAATTAGCTCACTATTTTCTGTAAAACATGTTGAGTCAATTAATTTACCATAAATTATCCAGATGCGAAATTGTTCCCTTTGGCGTAGGGTAGGAAAAATCCATGCATAAAATGAGTATATAGACAAATCCAACAGACTTTTTATTTTTTAATTATCAAGGGAATATATAAAAAAATTATACATTTTTAAGATACTAAATGCTTTTTGTTTTAAATGTAATAGCAATCACTAGGAAACCTATTAATTATGAAGGGAGTAGCATATTTATTGATTATAAAGTCTAGATAAATGTTGTAGTTTATTAAATTAATCATAATCTGAACTGTGCTTTATCATTGAAAAAAAAGAAATTATAATATTATCAATGTAGAATTAAATCCATTGAGAGAAGTTATAATAATGAAATGGAAAGAAACAGAATAGAAAATGAAAGAGTTTCATTTAATTAATTAGTTAAGGAGAAAGAAAGAGGGCAAGATTGAAAGACGCGTAAGGGAGTGGGTCCAAAACAAACAAATGGGTTGTTAGGGGGCACCCATTGATGGCAACATTTCAATGTCTTATGAATGAAACATTCATGCTCTAATTCCAGGCCCCACTTTGCAGCCGCATTCGTACCACACCTAAATTATTACTATGCTCCAACCCGACCCGTTTCCGTTAAAACCTAACAAATGTTTCCTACACTTGAAATTCATGGACAAAATGTAGTATTTCCTAAACACATTGATACCGTCCAATATTTTAATGATTTATTAACGTTTTTTTTTTATTTTCAAGAAATATACTATTAGTAAGTTATATTTTTATATAATTATAATTCCATCACTCTTACGAGACTTAACTTGATATGGGAAACAGAAAAGGAGCAGGGAATAATTTGGGGAGTGGTTGAATAAAAAAAAACTTCCAAATATTTTTTTCCTTGCACTTTTAGTTTAACTACAAACATGCGAGGAAAGAAAATTTTGTGAATCCCATCATAATTTTGGTTCTCCTATATTTGATTAAAAAAAATATAAAAGAAGACTTTTCACTACATAAAAATCAAATTGATCTTATCTTTGTTCTGTTTTTTTGGGATATTAAAGTTATTTTATGTATATTTTTTATTTTAATTATTTACACATATGACATTTTCCTCTATTTTATTTTCTCTTCCACAAGATAACATTAAAACCTTACTTTCCATTATTTTCTCTTTCTTTATTTGTACTTTTTTTCTTGGTTTTCATCCTAAATTATTTTGCACTGATAAAAATATAGTAAAAAAATAAATAATAATTTTATAAAATTATTGTAATTATTAATTCATTTTTTAGGGTTTGTAGCCCATATTATTGATATAAAAAATATAAGTAAGGGAAAGTAACTAATGATACATTAAAAATTTTAAAAAATAATAATTAATAATATATGAAAAACTAAAATAATTATTATTTTAAAAAAAAATGTTTCACGACAATTATTATATGAGGAACTTTTATTATCGCAATAGATTATTGTTATTATATTCACAGAAAAAAAATATAGATTATTGTTATTGTGCGGTGCTGTGGTCCATTGATTTGGTTTGGTTCTAATTCCAATGTAACGGAAGAAGTCGGTGCGTTAGAGTTTGGTGCCAGCTGTTTTAATTAACTGCCCAACTGCTTCCCTTCTTTAGGATCAGCTACAACACAACAATCCAAAACCCATTTATTATTATTTATGCCACGTGGGCGGCTACTATGTCATCATTCCTTCCTCCAAGAACCAAACTGCATTTTAAGCGCGTGCGTTACTCAATTTCTCCCATTTTTTTTTTATTCACCCAAATAATTCTCTCACTTTATATATATATATTTGATTTTCCTATCATTTGCTTATGAAATATGTTAAAGAATAGTATTTCTTTTTGTTATTAAAAAATCAATGTTACATATATCATTTTTATATATTCAACTAATTGATGAATTTCGTTAATTCATGTGATTGATATAGTAATTTAAGGTCTATGGTATCCATGTGTGAATAACTATAAAGATTTGTATTTGATTTTTTTTATATGTAAGATTTCTTTAGAGAAACCATACTTATATATCATGAATGAGATTAGTATTGATCCAATGAATTGAGAGATAATCATGGTCTCTTATTTAGAATAAAAAAGTATTCTTAAAATACTGGTTAATAAATTAAAAAATATTAAAATTATATCAACATACATATAAAAATCATAGGGGATAGTTAATGAATTTGATAAGAATTTTTTCATAAAAAAAAAACAAAAACTATTATTTTCTCTCTAAATCTGAAAACAATTGACTATGAAATTATAATTCTCTTTAAATCTGAAAATAATTGACTATGAAACTATAATTCTTAAGTTAAATGCTAACTAGTGATATTAATTAAAAAGTTATAATTTTTTTTTTATTAAAATACGTAAAATTATGTGATGTTTAATTTTTTTATATCCTCTTATTATTTCCATAATAAATATATTTTTAAAATTTTTTCAATTAATGTAGTTAGCAAAACCCTATTTTTAATACTTCATCGCTTAAACAAATAATTTAATTTGACAACAAATATTAATTAGTGGCAAATGATTGTGTTAAATGCACAAGATGTAGGTTGGATTTTCATCGTCGCCTCAATAAAAAAAAAACTATTATTGGACTCAAATAATTATGAAATGACACGTCATTGAAATAATAATTATATTTTAAGTAATTTTTAAAAATCTAATCACTGTGTGAAACCTCAAAAGGTGATAGTTCTGAAACGATTTTTTTTTTTAAGATGAACGTTAAACATACTTCAGAACTTTTTGTAATACACTTTTATTATTAGATAGAATTATTTATTGATCATGTTAAGTAGTGCTTAATTTATTTTATGACCAGCTTCTATTTTTTAAAATAAAAGCTGAGCTAAACAAAATTCAAAACAAATATTTTGTAAATTAACTTTTTTAATAAAGAAAATTCTGATAAGCATACTTTTAAAAAAGTTAATTCCATGAGTTTTACTTTTTCCTTTTTATTTTTTAAATCCCAATATCCAATGACATATTTAAAAAAACAAATTAATATAAAAGTAACTTCTAAAGATAATAAATTTGTAAAATACTAAACAACTTTAACTTTGAAATTTGAAATTTTAATTGGAACTTTGAAATACTTTTAAAACTCTAGAAAATAAAGTCAAACATTATTTAAAGTTTAAATATTTTGACTTTCCTTTTTATCGGTAAGATAAGGATAAATATAAATATTTAAAATTTATTATATTTTAAATAGATAAAATTTTAAAATACCTACTTAGCTACATGCTTTTTAATATAAATTTTGTAGCTAATTGTTGTTAGTAATTGCATAATCATTGAAAAATATATTTATTTATTTTTATTTTAAATTAATTATTAGCATACATTTTAAGATGGAACATTAGTTAAATTTACTTAATTATTATATATTTTTCTTCCAACGAATACATGTTAGTCCTATGTTGTTAAAAATTCCTAATAACATATTATCTGCATTTTTCAAATATATTTTATAATATTCAATAATTTATTAAATTATCCGAGTTCAATAAAGTTATATATAATCCAATAAGTACAAAAAGTATGACTCAAGTACATTATTTATCTCTTTATTATTGTTAAAATTTGATTTTGATCTTATTTATTTTTTCATGTTTTTGGTTTTATTATTTATTTTCCACAAGTATTTTTTTAAAAAAGATAATCATATTTAAAACACAGTCAAACATTAAATATTCAACATGATATTTTGATATTGTTTTGACTATGTAATATCTGAACATGACATCTAATACTCCTTTTCATCTTTTTTATAAGAAATAATTTATAATATAATTTTTAAAAAAAGTTATAATAGAAAATATAATATAACTTGTTAACACATAAGAATCAAAGGTAATATTTAAGGGGGGAAAAATTTACGTAACAATGCAAGAGGCGAGAGAGTATCACATCATAATCAACATAGTGACATATGCTTGCATATATTAAAATGTCATTTATAATTTTTGTTAATTATTTTTTAAGGGACAATTTCGTTAATTATTAAATATCAAATTAACAATGAAATAAAGTTTTATAATGTTTTTATTAGAATAGAAAGTTTTATACTTAAAATAGTAGAGAATGACGTTCACACAAACAAAAAAACAAAATCAAATTTCAATACTAATAAAAAGACTCAAAGTTGGATTAAATCTAAAACTAAAAGTATCTAAAAATGTTATCAACAAATATTTATGAAAATAGGTGCTTAACCGAACATGGACGTGGGAATTGGTTACGGGTGGATTCATTGAAATTGGTGTGTAAAGTCAGGCTCTAGGAGAAAATGTGGGGCCATTACTATTGGTAGATTTAGAGCTAAAAAGTCAAAGGGATTCAATTTGAATCACGTGAGATTCTTACAGGCTGGAGTGGGGCCTTCCTACGTGGAGGACGTTGAAGTCATCTATATATATAACATAACTGATTGCTGCACAGCACTTATAGATAAAGTTGAGTTGAGAGAGGAGAGAAGAATGAGTTTCACTTTTACATTACAGCTGTATCTTTATGTCCGGCAAAGAAAAGTAGTCAAAAAACTTTCGACCCCACTTGTTCTTCTTTTAGTAATCTTTGTATTAACAATTTTAAAAAACGTTTGTTGTGTGTTAAACAGCTCGACTTTTCCTGTCATGTCATGTTTTAAACGCACCCAACAAAGACCAATTAAATTAACTATTTGTGCTCCTATCCATAGTATTATTATTATATCCAGTTACTATCCCAATTTCCATACTTCACTTATTCAGTACCAGAATGATTTTTTATAATTCAATTCACACCCACTTTTATTTCTAGCTTAATGTGCCTAGCTATCCTCCTCTCTGTACAAACCCACCATATATTATAATGGGGAAATGACGAATATATACATATTAGGGTGTATAGGTAAAAGGAAGAAGAAGAAATAAATAAATATAATGAAAGATGTTATGGAATGAATGATATGTTTGATTCAGAGAAAAAAATGAAAGGAAAGAATAAGAACATTTTAGTCATTTAAATAAATACTGACATTTTTATTTCATTTTCTTCTCATTTTATAAAGAAAACTAAACATGTAAATTTTCAATTGATTTTTAATCATTTCCCTCATCATATTAATTACTAAGTAACCAAACTAAGGAAATATGATTTTTCTATTTTTCCTTTCTCTTCCATTCTTTCCTCTTGTTTTTTCACCGTACTAAAATAGTGTAAGAGATATAAGAAAAAAAATGTAATGTATATGAAAGAGAAGGAAAAAAGAAATAAAAAAACCAAAGTATATAACAGATAAATTTTTATTGGAGGATTGCACACAAATTAAATATTTTTCCTTTAATGTTATTTATTTTATAATTAAGGATCAGTTAGGATTTAAATTCTACACTATTTAGATAGAAGACAAGGACTGTTTTCATTTATATTGATGATTGTTGGTACTAAAGTGTATAAATTTAGTTATGAATCATAATAATAACTCTATTACACTATTACGTACGGTCTCCCCTCTACAGCTGTTGATTAGGGTGGTGGGGAGGGAGGTGTCTGTTCCAATCGTGTAGCCACTCTAAATTTGGATTGTTTATTTGTATTACATACGTGTGAAGTCGAATAATATGTTTCTTATTCTAACCTGAGGATACCTAAATACAGGCTAACTGTTATGAATTACAAGGTGCCAAATTAGTAAGGAGAAGATGTCAGAATAATTAATAGCTAGAATAATACTATTGCAGAAGAATAACAAAGCTTGGAGCCATACTATTATATTATTGATTATACGCCATGTCTGGAAGCAAAAGCAATAATAGTAATAAAGTAATGTAAAATGAAGGTGGTGAGGAAATTTCAAAGAGGAGAAAATGGACAAAGAAAGGAAGGAAGACAAAGGAGGATCAGAGTGTGCCAGCCAGAAAGCTTGGTTTCACAAACAGATAATAGTAGTAGTAGATATCGATATCAATACCAATATCAAATTCAAAACAAAAACAAATGGCATCATAGAGTCATAGTAGTTAGACCCCTCACACCCACCAACTATACATAAACCCAGTTTCCTGGAAGTACCCCTTGTCCCTAATCTCATTCATTTCATGCCATTAATTATAATTATATATAATTCTACGCTGCATGCACCTTTAAGTATAATCATCATCATCACTCTCTCCACACACATATATAAACCCAAACAAGTGAACAACACTCCCTCCTTTGTCCCATTACTAGTACATACATTCCCCTAACCAAGTTTTAAGTTTTTCTCAACAGAATGGAAGCAACCAACAGAAGCTCTTCCTCCACTTCCTCTTCCTCTGATTGCTGCTCTTCCGAGTCCAACCCCAACAAGCCCGACAGAATCAAAGGCCCATGGAGCGCCGAAGAGGATCGGATCCTGACCGGACTCGTCGAACGATACGGCCCACGAAATTGGTCCCTCATCAGCCGCTACATTAAGGGAAGGTCCGGCAAGTCATGCCGGCTCCGATGGTGCAATCAGCTTAGCCCCGCCGTGGAGCACCGCCCCTTCTCGGCCCAAGAGGACGACACCATCATCGCGGCCCATGCCCAGTATGGTAACAGGTGGGCCACTATAGCCCGATTGCTACCGGGCCGAACCGATAACGCCGTTAAGAACCACTGGAACTCCACTCTCAAGCGCAGAGCCAAAGGTATTAACATTAATGTTAATCACGCCAACAACGAAGTGGCTGCTTCTTCTTCCGCTCCTTCTCGCCACTTCGACTTCGAGGATGATCCGTTGACCGCGTTGACTCTCGCTCCTCCTGGTATTGCTAATGGCACTGTGGCGGAGGACGCCGTGCCGGACCATCGTGCCTCGCCGGAGGGGTTTTGGGATATGATGAGGGATGTGATCGCGAGGGAAGTGAGGGAATATGTGTCTTCCAATTTTTCTGATAACTCGGGTTTTCATTAAATCAATCATAATCATAATTGTTATTATGCTTCTTCTTTTTTCTTTTTTTTTTTTTAACTTTAGGCAAATTATTCTGCAATTTGATTTTGCCTTACTGGACTTTGGAATCGGATCAGAGAATTAAATTAAATTAGACCCTTCTGACTTTTGCTATTCATAACAATTTTCTCTTCCGGCGAATCATACTTCGTTTTCTAGCTGATGGGTCTATTTTCTTATGGAGACTTTTGTTTATTATATTTGGGGCAAAATCTATAACGTAACAGTTTGTGGATTTCACTGGCCAACTCACCGAGTCGAATGTTTAAAGATGAATTAATATTCATTGTTGAAGCTGCATAAGTGATAAACAGTACCTCGATCTTAAAGCGAGATTTTGTTTCAATAATATTGATGATTTATTTTTGTTACCGAAGTTCGACCTGGAAAGGATTGGGGAATCAACTACAAAGTCCTAACTTGGACAAATAAAAACAAGCATATATATACAAATGGAGAAATTGAGTCTAATTAATTACTATTAACTTATTAACGATATACCTTTTATGTTTTGATAATTGATATATATCTAGTCTAATTCAAACTTTGCTATTGAATTTGAATCCACACTTCACATTTCGACAAATCTACTGGTACATATATGATTTAAGGAATCCCATATTTCACTGGGGAGAGGGAATGGAGAGAAACGAGAAATGAATGGGTAAATGCATAATTATAGCAGAATAAAATATACAACAGGAGCAGAATCTGGATTTGTCGTTATCGAGACACGCTTTCTATTATTATAAACTCTAATTCTCCTTATTCTGTTTAAATTAATGAAAAGGCCATCCTTTAATAATTATTATTTGAACCGAAGCTCCTCAAGGCATTGTGTCGTTACAAGTGAATATATAACTATAGTTTATAATTTATTTTATCAGTAATGAATGACTATATATAGTTTATAATGCCAGGATATTAGTAATCTATATTTTTTATAATTGACTAAAATTTATTTAAAATTATAAATTTGTGTGGAAGTCTCTTCTTAATTAATAAGTACCATACATTATTTTATATTTTTTAATAAATTTTAGTCAATAACAAAAAGTGTACTAAAAAATATATCACTGGTAATTTAAATGACACATGATCATTTTTTTGAGGTGAGATTATTGCACTCAAACACTATAAGTATAAATAAACGTTTCGAAGTTCATGCCAATACCAAAGACTACGTACAACACTTGAATTTTCCTTGCTACTCATCGATCACAAACTTGAGTTGAGTCTTTTATATAGATATTTAAGTATACATAAAATAGAAATGAATAATAAAATTGCTACATGTGCGGTTACAATATCGAAGATAAATTTTTTCATAAAAAAAGTATAAGTATGAGGAGAATATCTTACACAAATTTCGCCAGTCATTTCTAGTGGTGGAGGAGAAAAAAACCTTCCATTGAGAAGTTATTGGAATGCACGAGAAAGATAATTCATTGACAAGTTATTGAAATAAATACTAAGTAGGTTCTTGGTCTTTATGCCAACCATGCTGGATGTAAGGTTTTATAATAACTAAATTTCATTCGCTCGAAATTAATAGCAAGAACATTTGATCATAGAGGGTCTATATATATATATACGAATTAAAAGAGTAAATCTGAATTAAATACTTAATTTAATTACAAATAGTGAATTTTAAAATATAAAGTTAGGTGATTTTTTACAAATAGTGTTTTTTTAAATAGTAAGGTGATTTTTTAATTAATTACATAATCATTGGATAACTTTTAAAAGATATTTAAACAACTAATTAATTATGGCTATGTAGTAAATAGTTTTCAAAGATGGTGAGGAGTGAGAAACTCTAATAAAATTAGTCTTTAGTAATGACAGATTATTTTTGGATATATATATAAATTCAAGAATAACTCTAATAAAATTAAATCTTTGTTCCCATAATTAACTAATCTGAATTATTATGTTTTAATAAATAAACTATGAGAATGAAAAATAATTCCAGTTAATCTTTGACTAACTTTATTCTTTCGATCTCTATTATATGAGATAATGTTCGTGCCATATGCAGCCAAAGGCTTAGGTATAAGGTCATATATTGTTGAATCTGGAACTAGTTCATTATTAGATGATGGACCCTACGATTCTAGCCGAAAATAGACAAACTTCGTAAAAGCATTTAGAATGCGGCAAGCTATATAGCTAGGGTTATAGGTATGGTTGGTTTATCTTGCACCTGAAGACTGGATCACATGGATTACAATTCAAATAGACAAAGTTTAGTTGAGCTTCCTTGTGTTGTGATTGACAGGGTCAACATTTGGATTACAATCCATATAGCTTACTACTCATATTTAATCTGTTCATAAGTTGCACTTGATCATTGATAAAACGTTAATGTAGAATATGATTATCACTGTTAGGTAGAAAACTTTTGCTCTTTTGTTTTGACTCCTTTTTTTGGACATAGATTAATTCAGATATCACAAACTTGCCTCAGTTATCCAACATAATATTCCCAATTTCCCACCAAGCTAGTATGAACATCATTTGATGGCTTTGCTTCGTGGGCAGTATGATATATATCACAGACTGAGCACCAAATAGATCTCTTATCTCCATAACGCGTAAGTGTAATGATGAACAAGCGTTGCGCCACTTTTACGGAATAATGACACGGTAGTTATTAACTTTTCCACAATCAAAATTTAAAACAGTAAAACTAAGTAGAAAAACGCGCAACCATACTAGCCGGAGAGGAATTTTTTGGGTTACGCAATCAAATCCAAGGTTGACTTAGGGCGTCTTTCAGTAGGCCATTATAACTTCTTTTTACCGATCAAATGCATATTTGATTTTCAGGTGAAAAAATATTTTTATTTAGATAAAAGTGATTCTATCAAAGAATAACGATTCTTATTTTATTTCTATTAATTAAATTTACATTAAAAAACATATATAATATTTCTAATTTCAATTCAAACATAAGAAGAACAGTTTTCCAAGTACAAGGGTATGAGCGTTATTAGTCACCAAAAATAAGGGGTATATAAGTCATTATGTAATATTATCGATGAGCAACCAAATTATAATACAAACAAGGTCTGCACCATCCATGTCACTGTTAGGGGTACGTGTAAAAAATAATTCGGTAAAAAAACTGAAACAAACTGGTTTTCAACGGTTTTAACCAGTTTGATTTTGTATCTAAAATGTCAAACTGAATTAAAAACTGATTCAAAATCAAATTAATTTAAAAATTAATTTTAAACTGAATTAGTTTTTAATCAGTTTTAAATTGATTTTAAGAGTCGAATTGATTTTTTAACTAATATTTGAACTATTTTTTTAAAATGAAAAAATATTTAAATGAAAATCAGTCTGGTAATTATAGAAATAATTTGGTTAACCAAATTAATTTTATAAAATAATACACTTATTTTTTTAAAACTAGTTTAAGAAAAAATAAATTAAATTTAAATTCAGTTACAATTCGATTCAATTGGAATAAACTATTTCCACATCCCTATTAGTGAAAGTGTCGTGTGGTAAAGGATGACCCATAGTTGGTCAGACCAAACAAACAAACATTGGGCTGGCTGTATGCCCAAACAATGGAAAATGCTTGGGGCTCCCAGCATTTTTGTTGGGGCACCCAACAATTTTTCAAAATGTTGAAAATATCCTTATGATATTTTTTGTTATAAATAGTAGCAAGGTTTTTATTTTTTATTTTTGCAGTGCCATTTTTTTTTCGCAAAATTTCTATCACTTAGTGTAACTTGCTTCCATTAAGGGCGGTTTGGAAACATATTTAGTCTCCGGTGGTGTATGTGCGTTTGTGAGGAGTATACGATAATTTTTGGTCAGTTTTTGTCGTCGAAAAAGGAGAGGTAAACAAAAAAAAATGATATGCACATACAGATCAACCATACGGATCAATCATACGGATTATCGATCCGTATGACACATACGGATTGCCAATCCATGTGATTCATACGAATTGCCGATCCGTATGAATCATACGGATTGATGATATGTATGAGATTTTTTCAGAAAAATGTCATTTTTTGTTAAAGAGGAAGAAGAAGAATCACATCAGCGGATGAAGTGGAGGAAGAAGAAGAACCATAAGGAACAATCACGAACACGAACGGTGACAGGAAGAAGAAGCGCCGTAGGAAGAGGAAGACGAAGAAGAAGCACCATAGGAAGAGGAAGACGAACCGCCGTAAGAAGAGGAAGACAAAGAGCCGTTGGAATAGGAAGAGGAAGAAGAAGGCTGTAGGAAGAGGAAGAAGAAGGATGCATGCCGTACGAATGAAACTGTAACTTTATTTATATTATTAGGGTGAAGGACATTTTATCATTTCACCCTACATGCTGGGTGTCCTAGCAAAAAATGCTGGATGCACAAGTAACACTCCCAAACGATGACTTCTCGATATTTCAAAGCAGCCCTGAAGACAATTGACTAATTGAGCCTAAACCGAAAAACGAAGAATACCAAACCAAATGCAGTTTTATTGAACACGAGACAAAAATAATACATCATACTAAAAAAGGAAAATATACTAGGACCAAGGGTGCATTAACATAGCATAACACCCGTACAATGTTTGGCTGATGAGGATCCCGGATCCATTTATTTAATTTTGGAATTCAATAGTGTCAGATGCAAATTACTTAATTTGTTGGTGCAAAGGATGAGAAATTAAGGATTCAGCCAGAGCTTGTTGATGGCACAGCAATGAACTTTGAAAGGCCAGCAATGCAGTCATAAAAGTTGCCTTCCGCAGAGGCAAAGTAATAAGGTTTCAACTGATTAAGTTCAACCTTAAAGCCCTCGCCATCACCCTCAGTTGCGTTACCCAACAGCTTTGCCCCTCTGAATTCGCACGTTATGTAGCTCCACTGGTTTGGTAGTAAGTACACACTCTGAGCCAGCGTCGTGGAATTCCCTGGATACTTGAACACTGCACCTCCCAAAATCAACCCATCAATCATCCAAAACTATATATTATATGCTTAATTAGTGTATATTTGATTTGCGGTTAGAAATGTTGCGACGTATGTTCCAGTGTAAATCAATGGATAAAAACAAAATAAACGTCAACAATAATTTAATCTGTTGACAAAATTACTTTGACCTCAAACGTAACACTACAAAAAATGTGAATGAATGTCTCAAGAAAATTCATCATTGATTAAGAAATTAAAAATAGAAAAAATTTAGGAATATACTGTGACCATAATTTTGACTAATGATCAATCAAGTTGGATAGCAAATTTGCAAAATTGCTAGTAGCTAGTAAATTGATACTAATGAGAGTACTTAGTGCTACCAAATAATCACTAAAATTTGGTGAAAAAAAATTAGTAAATTGATATTGATGGTGGTACTTAGTACTTACGAAGTGTGTCATTGATGTGGAAGGGGCTATTTTGGATGGCCCATTGGGTGTAGTTAGTGCCGGCTTGCCAACCTTGAGAGTCTCCAACCAAAATGGTTCTGGGCTCGCTCTCGGCTCCCACACACGTAATAACAAGGAACACAAATACTCCTTGTGCCAAAATTCTAGTGGCATCCATCTGCTTCTGCTTGATTATCTGATTCGGTGGTAGTAACCGATGCTGGTTGCAGGTGTTTATATAACATGATTCAACATTAATAAACCAATATATTGGCTTCGAATTTCAACTCAATTCTGTTATTTTCGCACACGGGTCGGTATGTGTGACTTGAACTTTTATGACTTGGGTTGAATAGCAGTGGT
Source organism: Glycine max (assembly GCF_000004515.6). Lineage (NCBI taxonomy): Eukaryota > Viridiplantae > Streptophyta > Magnoliopsida > Fabales > Fabaceae > Glycine > Glycine max. The sequence goes on along the minus strand of NC_038242.2, from coordinate 2,801,352 downwards.
GGGTACACGGAACAGAAAATATAAGAATCTAGTACATTTTCATATTTAGAAGTCCACATGCTCCTATTGACTCTGTTCATTTATTCTTATCTTTTTTATTGATGGTTAAATTTTAAATGCTCTCAATTCTTCAAAAGAGATAAACGAAAAACTTTTATACCACTCTTATTAGGTAAAAAATACGCATACAAAAATCCAGTGACGAGAAGAAACCAATATACAAAAAATGGATTTTGCTAGCTAAGATCATTCTGAGGTGAGACGTATCTGGAAGAGTAGTTTGGCAAAAATGCACCAAATTGGGTATTAAGGTCGCCATACGACAACTGCAGTCCTTTCACACTGTCTTAGACTTTTCTTTTTCTTCTTGACACTGTCTAAGTCTAGTAATATGTTTTTTTTTTCCCCCGAAGCGAACTAGTAATATGGGTTGGTAACCGTTGATCACTTACAAACTCAACTGTCAACACTATGTTTGGTTACAAGAAAAGAAAGTGGAAAAAAAATGAGATAACTTTTCAGTTGTATGATAGGAAAAAAATAGAAGAAAAAGAAAATAAAGGTGTTTTTTTATTCCTGTATTTGATTGAAAAAAATAAAACAAAAGAAAAATGTATGTTTATAAAATGACAAAAATACTCTAAAATCAAAATGAGTTTTGTTTTGCACATCCATAATAGGACATCTATTAAGGATATTTCCACTTTATTTTACAACTTCAGACTAAAACATTTTATGAAGTTGCTTCTCAATCAATATATAGCACAATATTCATTATCGTTTTATTTTTATTTTTTCTTCCTCCTTTGCCAAGGAGTATAAATTGTGTGTTTAGATTGGTGGTGAGTTGAACTCATCAAGATTTATGAAAACAACAAATAATTGCTTCTGTAATGAAATCATCATGATTTTGCACTCACCATGGTTTTTTAGCACCAAACCAAACACCCTATATAAGTTGCCGTCATTGTCTACTTATGTCTTGATCTTTGCAAACTCGTTTGAGGTGAATTCACCACCTTGATCTGTCCTCAAAGAAGCAATATATGTACTAGTCTCTTTTAGAACACATGATTTAAAATTTCTAAACATGGCAGAATCCTCTGTTTTTTCATGTAAGAAGAACTCTACGTTTTACAAGTGAAATCATCAATAAAACTTAGAATGTACCTCTTGTTGCTATTTGATTATGATTTAATATACTTGCATATATTTGCTTGCACGAGTTGTAGCTTGTTTGATGGGCTCCATAAACTTTTCTTAGGATAGAATCTTTGTGTGCTAAAGCTTCTTTGAGTGAAGGCAGCCCATTTACCATCTTATAAAAAAGTGTTCTCTCTCAATCCCTTATAGCTTAAGTGACCACACCGGCATTGCCAAAGATGAGATTCATTTTCTGATAGCAGTCTGAATAAATGAAAAAACTTTTGGTATCATAGTAGCTAATAAGAAAAACATTTATATTCACACTCATCTATTTGCACAAATAAGCCTTTCTTAGGGTGATACGGTATATCCATTTATATTGTTACTTCTTCTACCCATTTAAATTGTCATTCTACTATTATCATGTTTCACCAAGCTCCTCCTTTGCGAGAGGAATAGAACTCTTGAAGAACCACCTAGTCAAAGCATGGGTCAAAATTTGTTGTGCCATCTCATAACAAGTTATCAACGTGTTAAAAAAGATATGATATAAAACTTGCAACTTGCAAGAAATTTATTTAATATAAGACTGTTAAATATTTAATTTATCTTGATTCTTGTCTGCTTATCACATTTTATTAGTAAAATTCTTCACATAATAAAAGTTTTGCTAATCCATGTCATTAAGCAGCAGTTTAATAATAACGAAACAAGAATACTTGGGAGGCTGTGAGAATGTGACCAATAATATATTGTAAGGTACATAACTAAAGTGTTAAACGACCTCTGTAAAGTGACAGTGAAGCCTGGGATAGTGGGATACTGCATGATTGAGTAGATAGTGCAGCCTTATATATTACAGATAGAAATTACATCTGAAGACTAAATTTTGGTAACTACCTGAAGAGGGTGATTCGATAGGACAAAAAGGGAAAAACAAAAGAAGAACGAAAATTGAAACAATAACACAAGACAACAATATTTTCTTTAAAAAGACACCCAGATGGAAATCAAAGGTTAGGTGGCGATGTCTGAGAAGATTGTTCTGGTCGCTTGGTTTCTTGACAAGTGTGGATGGGTGTTTCAGGAACTGAGTTGCTTGACTCACTGGCTCTTGTGGGAAGTGAGAGGTTAATTCTGCCATCAATGCAAGATGAACATTTTCTCTCTGCCCACCTTTCTACATCGTATTGACCATGCCCCATGATTCTTCTTCCTGAACAAAGCCTTCCAATCATAACAGCAATTACGCCTAACACAATAACCACGACCAGAACCCCAATCACGGGACCAATGGACTCATGTGGTGAATGTTGTGTCACACTCATCGGAGGAGGTTGTTCTTGTTGCTGTTGATACATTGGCATAGTTGACATTTTGACCACCTGCTATGTTGAAATGGTAGATTGATGAAGCAATTGGAAAATAAATAATGAATAAATATAATGCAGAAACAAGGACAAAGAGGATTACTTGGGGGTGGGGTGCTTGAGCTCTGTAGTGTGAGGTTCTTCTTCTAAGGAGCAAGATAAAGATAATTAGAAAAGGACATTGAGATGGTGAAGGCAAAAGAGTGGTGACACATTCTCATTCTGAAATTCTTTTTGCGAAGGATGACCAGATGGGAGTTATAAAGCAGATAAAAGGAGATCTCTGTTGTGTTTAGAAAGAGGAAGGGGTGAAGAGTTTTCCATTGTTTATTTTGAGATCAAACCTTGGAGGGTTTTGATTAGAGTTCAAATGGAAGGAGTTGGGAGGGTTAAAATATATTATTAGCTGAGGGCTGAGGTGAGTTGAGGGAACCCGAGGGACACTAAAAGGACGAAAGGAAAGGCGAAAGAAATCAGAAAAGTGGAATCTTTGGAGAGGAAAAGTGGTAACCCTTTTCTCGAGAAGCCCTTTTCAAAACAACATCGAAGAGCTTTTTCAGGAGTCCGGGTACTGTATGGAGCCATGAGTGAACAACCTTAACAATACGGTAGAAACTCTTTTTTAATTCCAAGTGTGTTAACATCTCATTCCAGAATACTTTGGCTCCATCCCTTCTCAGGAGGAGGTAGGGTATAGGGTAATCACTCAACATGGTCCACACCTAATGTTAGTGTCTTTTTTTCACTTTCTTATGTCTCTCTTGTATGACACTCTCGTAAGTAAATTTTATTTTGATGCGATAAAAAAGATATTTTGAATAAATTGTTCAAATGAGTGTAACAGACACTACTCCAATTCAAATGGCTTAAAAATTTGAATAATGTTTAAATATGCATTTATTTGCATCAAACGTTGGAAAGAATTCGGGGATCAATCTAGAGTATCATGCATGCTTTGGAGATTGTAATGGCCAATAACCATTCCGCATTGTAATACTCATTGAGAGTTTCATGACATTGCTGTCTTGGGTTTCTTGTGTTTAGTCGTGATCTACATTTCTATTACTGTGCTGCTGTGCTCACTCGATGCCAGAATTGTGTTTCATATAGTTTTATATCAGAGGTGTTCATTCTGGGGATACCCCTTTAAATGCTAATAATCCTGGACCACAGTTTTAGATCAAGAGTCCAGAACTTTTACAGCTGTCATCCGTGAACCTGTTTATGTTGCACTTGTATCTTCCGGCACGGGACTTACTCGGGAGTTGTTTTGCTTGTATATTTAGCATAACAATGTAATTTTCATATTATTTTTTTCATAATTGATTTACGGATTTATAATTTCTAAGTTAATTACATATCAGTCCAATCCGTATATGTGGCTCATATGAATTTTTTTTTAATTTTTTTCTTCAAAAATATGTTTTACGAATTAATTTAAAATTAATTATCCAAGTAGGAATCAAACATATGACTTTTGAATTATTAGTATAACATTTTAATCAACAGAGTTAACTCTAAAATTTCTAATCCATATTTAATGCACATGTTTATTTATATAATAAATTTTGTGACAATTAATTTTAATCTAATGATTAATTTATTTACATATATAAATTATAAATAAAAATCATAGATTTAATAAAAATTTATATATGTAAAAAAATACATTATCAACATAAATCTACTAATATATTTTTTGATCTTATTACAATTAATTTTGATATAATAATGTATTTATATATATATATATATATATATATATATATATAAATTTTAAATAAAAATCATAGGTTTAATTTACCATTCATATATGTAAACAAATTAATTATTAGATCAAAATTAATTGTCACAAAATTTATTATGTAAATTTACATGTGCATTAAATATACATTATAAAATTTAGTATTATATATAATGATATTAATTATTTTATAACATATTGATTTATTAATAACTCAAAGTTACAGTTTTGATTTCTACTTGAACTATTAATTTTAAATTAATTCGTAAAACATACTTTTGAATTTTTTTTAAGAGGATCGTATGAGTCACATACAAATTGGGCTAGTGTGTGCGGGGTCGTGCTGCTCTGTTCTATGCTGTGCGTTCTCCCCGCTGCACTTTTGCAATACAATATCGGATAGGATTGGGTCGGGTCAGCCCAACACCTACTGCGCAAAAAACACAAAAAACCTGCTATTCCGCCTTTTTCGCTATCCCGGCATGACCGGCATGGCTATGTAATTGACTTACGGATGATAAAATCCGTAAACCAAATATAGAAGGATAATGAAAATTACATATGTTATGTTGTGGAGGGTGGACAAGCAAAACAAATGGAGCGTGTAACAATACCTGACCTACTCGTGTTTAGTTGAGATTTATTTGAAAAAAACAATTACAAAAGAATGTTATTAATATTAAAACTCTAGTTAAGAAATCAAAGTAAAATGCTTTTATAAAATATTTTTCAATAAAAGCTTGCTATTATCTTCATCAATGCACCAGCACATAATTTCTAATAATAACTTTCTAATATTAATTCCTTAGACAGGTGTTTGGAACGAATTTTGGAACATAATTCACTCCACATCAGCAAAAACACATAGAAGCTAGATTGGACGTGGTTTATCACATCTTTACCCATATTTCCAAACGCACGAGAATAGTAACATTCAATAATTATTTTCAAAAACTTTATAAAACCTGACATTTCAAAATAAATTAAACCAAACATGAGAGAGAGAGAGATCTCAACGCAGGCTTAAACAATCAGACAAAAAAGTAGGAGTTGATCTTACGTAGCTGCCATATAAACAACAGCGATACAATTTTATATCTTGCTATGCACTCATGGAAGCTGCCAGGCAAGTGGCCCTGCAGTTACAGACAACACGGGTAGCAACAGCCTTTAATTTCCCCCCTTCACAAAGCCCAAAGATTAAGCAAATGGAGGATATTCTCAAAATATTTTACAACATGAAAGCAGGTGCAGAACTATTCTCATATTCAGATTATAGTTGTAACAATCCACCTTTAGATCAAACAATTCTACCCAGGGGCCTTCCCCAACCTTGAAGTAACACTTCCAGAACTGGAGGCAGTCATCAAATTTCCATTAGCAGACATGTAGAAATAGTTGTAGTTGATTCTGGTCACCAAATCAGCCAAATGAGGGAAGTGCCCCACGTTTAGTTTGAATGATAAAACCTGAAAAACCCAGGGTAAGAGTTATATTCTTAAGTAAGCACACAAACACCATTAACCTTTTATTTTCCAGAAGGTGGGGGAGGGGAAGGTACGACCAGATTCTTCTGGTAGTGTTCAAATCTTAGCATTTAATTTCACGTACTAAGAGTACCGTCTTGGATGCAGAGAGATAAATTTACATGCAATATGCCATAAGCAAATGAGTAAAATGCTATCAAAATAATATTGGGAGAATTATTCTTCAGCGTTAATTGATACCATCAAAAATACCATTTTGGTGTGTAATTATGCATTCTTTTTATTTTTTATATAAAAAAGCTAAGGAATAACCACTTTCCATAACAAAACATATTATTTTGTAATAAAATATTGAAATATAATAAACATTAATCATTCCTCACCCCATTTTGTGCTTATGCTGTAAGGAGAGGTTAGTTGAAGGGAAATTTGAGAAAAGAAATAGTTGCATGTCAAATCAGGCACCAAACTGAACTATGGTGTCCGATTGGGTAGTCAACTATGATTCCCCAATAATGTACTATGTACTGTGCTAATTTGAGGGCATAAAACAATCACCAAAGCCTTTCAAAAAACAAATTCTTCGGATAAGCCATTTTGATCTATATCTGTTTTAAGGTTTTCACTCGAGGTATTCTTAGTCTTTTTCTACCTATAATTAGTGTGCTATCATGTATCTAATCAACTCATCTAACTTGGTCATCTATTGATCCAAATCGTTTCCCTCTAAATTGAGAGCATCGTAATTCTAAAATCAATGTGCCCAACTGCCTATGTGTTACAGTGCACGTTGTAGATTATAATATTACTGCAAGTTTGTGACACAATAATAGCAATGACACAATTCATGTGAACATTTTGTTATCAGGTCACATATATCCGTAAATTTCCCCAGTGCTCAGTTTCTCTTACATATTTATATAAACATCTGCATGGGGAAAATAATGCTGCATATGTATTTTAGTCATAGTATAAAGAATCCATTATTTTCATCAAGACCAAGTAGAACTGGCAGACTGGCAGCAGCCACATAGTAGCGGCATGATTAAAATAAATTCTGTAGAAGAATACCCTTAGTAAGAAAGCAATGCAATCGTCAAACTGTTTCTCTATCCGGTCCACTTCCATCTCACACCTTGCTTTGATTGCAGAAACAGCTCCACCACTACCTAATGTCTGTTGTATGTTATAAAAATCTAAAGCTATGCCAAGGATGCTGTTGATGCGGCTGGCAATAAGAGCCCCCTGAATGCAATAAAAAATGCTAAAACTACTGAAGCTTGCTCCATTATGATTAATAAATAGACCAGTCAAAACATGATAAAAGGAGAATACAAATGCCCAAATTAAGAGATATGATAAATCACCAGCTTATCAGGAACCACAAAGCATTGCCGCTGAATTGATAAGATGTAAGCCTCATGGACTTCGATGACTTCATCCAGAGACTTTGCTGCAGTCATACCTTCACATAGTTCACGCCATGCGCTGTGATATACCTGCATAGAAATTGTAGTAACAGATAAAAATGCTCAGGTTTCCTTCCCAAAATGCAGAACTGATGGAAGCTTGCTTAAGCACGAGTGTATACTAATGGGAAGATTCCATTGTGTGATTAGTGATTATCATAAAAGGAATTAAAGGGCATTAAAAGCCATTACAACTAGAACTAGCCATTTTATTAGTAGATTAGCAGGCCTTACTATTATTTGTGTTTATGCTAGATCATTTCTTCAATGCCAATTAATCATGTCCCACGTATAGTGTGCTTTGCAGATAAATCTTGGAGAAATTATTTTTAGAATTATCTTAATGCAATCTGCATACCCGATCCATAACATATTGGTGAAAAGCATCCACAAAATGAAGGAGTTTCTGCTCCACTAACCAATGATGCTTTCTGTTGTTTGTAGCAGATCCCTTACCCTGCAAAGGATGATTGCAGTTTCAAACCTTACAGTTAATGTCCATAATTTAGTAAAATGCAAAACTAGATTGTTAAGTTTATTCCAGGAAAGATTTAGCTGAGGGAGGACATGCTCCACCAAAGAGAAATGAGGAATAATCTATGGAACTATAGAAGCACCTTCCACATCCATCTCCGCACTTTATCTAATACAAATTTTGCACGCTTGACCTTCAACAAGAACCGCATCACCTAAAAATATATTTATTTAAATTAAAAGTAGAATAGAGCTAGTAAAAAGAACCAACTAGATAGCAGGAACAACCATCATAATCTGAATGATGAAAAGAATTAAAATGCCAAGGCAAAAAGAGAAAAAATCCCAAAAGCAAGCCAGACACCTGGTTGTACTTCTTAATTGCCTCTGTATTTGCAATGAGTTCAAGAGGCCAAGGGACCTGCCAATTCCAAATTTCCAATATCCATTTATAATTTTTTGTAAGGAAGCTCATATTCTTAAATAGGAATTCAGTTAGAAAGGCACAATAAATTAACTAAAGAATGACCTTATACGTGAATTTGAGCATATCAAGGCCATTAATTCCAAAGCTATTGGCATGACTTTGACGAGGAGTACTCAAAACACCAGCTGTGCTAGCTTCCTCATCACCGTCAACACGATTTTTGGTTATTGACACTACCAATGAATCTGGAGCACTTAACAGCATACAATCAGCAGAATTTCTGATTGATTCCTGTAATTGATACGCATAGATAGATTGTGAACAGAAAATAGTATAAAAAACAAAGGCATATAAAGATTCCTAAATTTATTAAATAAACTGATGCACACAATACAATCCATCATTATAGGAGGTATATACAGCAATAGCAATATCACATGATCGCAATCATTTACTCACTACTAGTTCACCAAACAAGTATAGAAGGGAGAAGCAGAGAAGCCTGAATTTAACATCCCCATCTTCTTTTTTCAAAGCATTTAATTTGATATTTGAGACAACTTCATGTGCCATCATTTTACCATTGATTCAATATACCTCAAAAATACCAATAACAAAATGGGCTTTATAAGAGAAACTCCACAACAAAACCATTACAGATGAGAATGGTTTACAGTGCTCCAATTCTTGCATGCTAGGTAGAATTGGAATCTAAATCTAAAAAAGATGGTTCTGCAGTAAATTCCAAACCAGTAGATAAAATGTATCAAAATTTGTAGGGTAGTAAGAAAGAAAGATTAAGACCAGAGGAACATGATATGATAAGACACACAAACATGCTCAACAGTCCAACACACCTAGCCATGTCCCCACAAAATCATGTTGCAGAGAAAGAAGCAAAAATGTGAAAATCAGTTAATCATACCATCAAGTTCCCAATGGTACTTCATTCTTGTCCAGAAGTAATATGTCTATAGACAAAGTCACACATGCATAAGGAACAAATACAGTCATTAAAAAGTCCCATATCCTATTAAGTTAGCCACGCATAATAAGGTACTGATAAAATGGAATTTGATAGTATTTTTGAGTGAGTTCTCATTCCCATTTAATGCATGTTGACAAATTTTCATTCATAAAACTCGGTTTGGTGTAAGTTTGTGAAAGACAGGCACTTAAGAGGCTTCATGTGAGTGAAAATGAACTAAAAATCATGCATTTTTGGAGCTAATTAAAAGACCACGACCATGGTAATTTTGTATGATTGTGGTAATGTTATACACGTGTGGTAATTAGGTATGGCCGTGGGTCACTTGCATTACCTGTCACTTAAGGAATTAAAGACCTGCCAAAATTAAGTCTCAATTAATGAGATTAAAAAGATAAAGATGACAAAGATCACAGGTCAAAACTCATGCCCATTTAATGCATGTTGACATTTTCATTCACAAAACTCATGGTTTGATGTAAGTTTGTGAAAGACAGGTACTTAAGAGGCTTCATGTGGAAATGAACTAAAAGTCATGCATTTTTGGAGCTATCATAATAATTTCGTACGACTGCAGTAATGTTGTAGACGTGTGGTGATTTTGTATGGTCGTGGATCGCTTGCGTCACCTGTCACTTAAGGAATTGAAGACCCACTAAAATTAAGTCTCAATTAATGAAATTAAAAAGATAAAGATGACAAAGATCACCTGTCAAATTTAAATCCTAATTAACAAGATTTAAAAATAATATTCTTTAATTATAAAAAGATAGAAGGAGGACCTCCATAGAATACTATAAATAAGGATTGAGGACCTCTCTTTTTAATATCTTTTGTTCTATTTAAGTTTGTGAGGGTTCCAAGTAAGGAGCAAAAGCAGTGTCAGACTTTTTCCAGAAGAGGAATGTAGGATGCATCATTGGGGTCAATTTCTGTAATGTTTTCTTTCCTTTTGCACTTTCTATGTTTCTTATTGAGTTTTTAGTCTTACCATGACCATGAATCACTAGTTCTCCTTAGTTCGGAATTATGATGTAACTATACTTTGTACCCTGATTTTGATTTTAATGAAATTCCTTGACGTCATTTTGTAGATTGAATTTCTTCTATACCCTTAATGTCTTTTAGAACTGATCACTTTAAATTAAGTTTATTGCTTGACAACGATCACTTGCATGTAATTAACTGAACTAGGAAGCGATTGAATTCACATAAATTGCACGATCAAACCTTTTGTGTGAATTTCTAGCAGATTAGATTCTTTTAATCAGCCTCTCTGTGATTATCATTTTCCCTAATTATTCACCAATGATCAATTGAGAATTAAATTAGGGGAAACAACATTGTTAACTATGGAAAATTATTAACTGCGAATTTAAGAGGCGCTGACAATTGAATTTTTTTTTTTTGGATTTTTGTTGGAATTACGATTGGGGAAAAATGGTACATAAAAGTCACAATTCTAGGCTGCACTATAATTATTGTTTTCACACTAAATTTTCCTGCTTTGATTCTTACTTCATAATAAACAATTGATCACGTCTATCCTTTAATTAATTTAAATCTTAATTGCTCCCCAACTGGTCCTTTGGGTTCGATATCTGGACTTTTAGTCCACTGCTACTACTGCATAGGGTATGTTTTCCCTTGTGCGAGTACTATTTGTACGCATCAGGTGCTGAGGTCCTTTCTAGTTGGCTAACACATTATGACACTATATAAATTTACTCTCTGGATAGAATTAGCCGAAGATCTTACGAACTGTCATATATCAAGCATTAAATGATAACCCATTCCATTAATCCTCAAATCATAGAATAAATTTAAACATAATTTAATCTAAGAAATTAGACCTTAGAAGCAACTTCCTAGTCTAACTTGAAGAATAAATTGCAGCAGAAGTTAGACGGAATCTAAATAGAGTAGAACCAAAAAAGTCTACCAGAGCAAATAGCATAGCATAAAATAACAGTTGAACAACATCAAGTAAATCTACCTGTAATATGGTGTTTAACTCAAAATCATCATCCCATGCTTCACCCTTATCCAACTTATTGAAAATTACAGTCAAAAAGTGTTGCAGCAAATCACCTGCACAAGACAAAATATCAACACAGAAAACAGAGAAACCAAGATAACTCCACTCCAATCCTGCATAAAGAGATTAAACAAAATATTCGAGCACAATATACAATATAAAAAAGAATAAAAACAATCCAAATAATAAGCAAATACCTGAACCTAGCAAGTATATAGCTCGCAACACTGCAAGCTCATCCATGAATCTCCATTCGTTCATCAACTTTAACAACATATTCACTCCAATATAATCCACCTGTTTTATTCAAAATAGAGCTTATATATTGTATACTGTTAAACCCTGGATATGACTATGGTTTAATTAAATTCACCTGTTTCTGAATGTAGACGGTTAGGCAGTACTGCATAATAACCAGAGGAAGTGGAGTAATTCTTAGGTCAACATTTTGCATCCAACGAAGAACTCTTGAAATAAGACTGCTGTTTCTCTGAAAAGGCAAGAGCTCTGACACAGGAAGATCATCCTGTTTTCATATCAAATATTTGATCAATATACCAAAGTACTGCAGCCTAAATCTAAAGCTGCTCAGGGTACCAAGTAGAAATACCTGAAATGAAGGCAAAATAGTGGGAAAAGGAAACAACATTTCTAACAGCTTTCTGTCATCCTGTGAGCGAAGGTATTCAGATTCACCAAAGTGAAAGCCAAAAGTATAGTTCGTTCCTTCACTATCAGAAAATGCTGCACTTTCTCCACCAAATATAGCCTTTCTTAAACCCTCATCATTTAATGAAGGCAAGCTAAATTTTCGAGATAAACTCAATGTTTTCAGGGCATCCCCATGCTTTCCTAGGTTTTTTTGACATACAGTAATAACTGGATTTTCTATGTATGACCTCAAGAGGAGCACTTCGTCATCAATAACTCTAGCCCCTCTCAGCTCTCTTGTGTCATTATTTATGTCTTTGTATTTTAGCTTCAAATCAGCTGATCTTTTCTGAAATAATGTATCAATCAAGAACTTATACCATGTCTTTTCTGAGTAAGGTGGAGCAATTAATTTTTCAGTATTGTCATTATCTGCTTTTTCCTCATTTACATGAGATACATTGGATGAAACAGATACAGATTCATACCAGTTGTCTTGCCAAAAGTACTTACAAACATGGTCGCCATGGCCAACAAGTCCAACTAGTGATACAGAAAAAACTTCGGGCAACGTTAACCCAGTCATTCTTTGAGAAGGATATAAACCATAGTTTAAACATTTGGTATTTCCAATCTCATAATTGCTTCCTTTGCTACAATTCACTGAGCAATCAGGTACATGTCGCATCAGCTGCAAAGATTTTCCAGCAGAAACTATTGATTTAGTTAAATCCTTAATAAAAAAGGGACAGGCTGGACGGTCTCTAATGCTCGGCTCTTTTCCTTTAACTGTACTAGACAAAGAGATGGAATCTCTCCTATCCATTTCCTTGTCGTTTGATGCTGGCACAGAATCATTGACATAATTCGTGGAAGAGAAGAATTCTGAATCTAACTTGCTATGCTGCAGCCTTCTCAACAAATAACTCTTCTCCCAGAACTCAGCCTCATCAACTGAGACTTCTTTATTAGTAAAAAAGAACATCTGAAAAGAGAGATGGCACATTCAATATAACATTTTAATACATGTTTAGATTAACTTATTTTATGTTTTGAAAAGTTTTTCTTAACAATTCTTGCACCAATGCAAAACTCAACATGAGTAATTTCTTAGTTAAACAACAAAACAGAACATAGAGAAAGAACTTCTTTCCCCTCAAGGAATTGACAGATTCAATAACCATTACCTCACCAAAAGGATCATCAAGAATTCCTTCAAAAAGCCAGGAATCAAGACCCTCAATATATGGCAACAAGCTCCCAACATACATATAAAGCACCATCTGATAAGCTTCCTCCTGAGATTAGAATAGTTTTTAAAGTTTATCATCCCGAGCCAAAAAAAAGATGTTCAAAAAATATATATGAGCAGCACAAAAAATTAAGTCACGACCTCACCACCTTGTACAAGACACACTTCGTCAAGCTTCTTATGAAGGTAGTCAAGCACATGAACTGCGAGTTCTGCAGCCGGTACAGACACACCAAACTCAAAGTATACAGCAGGAATAGCCTCATGCACTACTTGAAATAGGAACTCAGCACCTGAGCAAAGACTGAATCCAACAAACGACCATCAGATACTATGGCAAACTCACAACTGCCCAAATAAACTAAATTTCAAGAAATGCATTTCAAAGAAAATTCCAAATGTAGAAACCAACTTTCCTAAAATCAAATTCTCGTCAGACAATATATTGAAAGTCGGAAAAAAAAACCAACCAGTAGTCTACATACAAACATAACCCTTAACTCTGCTAGAGTTCAGAATTTAAAGAAAGCAGAAACCTCGATAAGGAATTAGCCAATCCTAACAAGGTTGGAGTGGTTACACCATCTGCATTGCTCGTGGACGTTTCCTCCTTCAAGGCAATATTACGCAACCGCTGCGTAACAACACATAAACCTGGTTTAAAAAGAGAGAATAATAGCATGTGTAAAGTTGGATCCTATCTATCCTATGAGCGTTATTAGAAAGAAACCTCGAGGCACGCTGAAGCAGAGCACGCAAATGCGTTCAAAGTAGGAGGAGATTTTGGCATTGCGGTTTCGACTTTATCAAGTGTAATCGCCACCAATTGGAGACACGTGGCTGCGTGGATAAACTGATTGAGAAGAGAGTGTAGACTTTTCTGTGAGAGATGACTCACGTACACTCCGCTCTTTGCACGGAAACTGTTAGCACTTTTATCCCAAAAGAATAGGGGACCAGAAAACCCTTGCAGCATTCGTAGAATACCTCGCACCTTTCATCAATTAAACAATTGGATGCAGAAATGCACAATTGAATTGGCAAGTTCTTTAAAGGATAATGCAAATTAAATTCAAGAGTAGAATCGAGAGAGAGGCATACGAGTTCGCGTTCATTTGTTCTGGAGGTGGAGATTGGCGCTGCAAAATGAAATTCGTTGGCCAAGGGAGCGTAGATTCTGTGGATTAAGCTTCGGGGAATTTGTGACTCTGCCCTCATTTTCTTCTGCTGAATTAGTAGCGAACACTCATAGACACTATGCTCCGTTGGTAAGAAAGACAGAAGGCGAGAAAAATAAAAGAAGAAAAGGAAAGTGTGTAGTGTGGAGATGGAAATTTGAAACAGAATATGACTTTCAAATGTTAATGGCGGAGGTGACCAACCAACCACTGGGTCTGCCCGACAGAACACAGGCATCAATTGGGCTGCACATGGGCCGATTTTTCTCCTAACATCTTTTCAATTATTATATGAAAATAACTTCAACTAAAAAAACACATGTATTTCTAACTTAAAAATTAAATAAAACAATATTTTTAAGTAATTAAAAAATTATTTAAACAATTCATTCAAAAGATTTTTTGTTTAGTATTATGATTTTTCTTTCTAATATTGTATGTTTTGTTTAACAAATGACTCTTGGATATCAAAAAGACTTGTGCACTATCTTAACCCTATAATCAAAGGGACCATTTATTTAAAGTTTAACGGAATTGATTCTGATAAAATTAATTTTAAAAAATAAAAAATATTTAAATGATGTATACTCAAATTAATTAATCTCGAGCTTTAAATTTACCGTTGTGTTAAATACTACCTCACTCAAATAAGATTATTTTTTCTAAAAAATATTTGTGGTCTTATACTAAAAAAATATATTCAAATTAATTTAATCATCAATTTATATTAAAAAGTTTATTCCTTGCTAAAATGTGAGAATTGATTTATCAACACTAAAATAAATTAGAATAGATTAGAGCTAATCTATACAGGTTAGGTCAACAGGTTTGAGAGGATGTAAATTGCATACTACTCTTAGTAAAATAAAAAAATACTAAAATATCATATAATCAATTAAATTTACATGTGAATCTGTCATGTGGTAATAGGTTCAACTAACCTAGCCTTGTTATTATGTACATAATAACTGCAAATGAATGTGAATTTATCATTTATTTCAACACTTCGGGTTGATATATTTTTCAATAACGTGTAAGACTGTCTAGCTTCTAAATCCCTGCTGTGATAATTGCTGAACTTCCGAAAAATATATGCCCCAGTCTTCTGTCACGATCCTTCCAAGTTTTAATCGAAATCTTAGCTTCAAATGTTCCTGATGATTTTCATAACAGCACTGAGGGGTATGTTGCTGGGATTGGTTACAGTCATGTAGTTAAGGGCACTAGATTTCATGGGAGACTGAGGATTGTTCATTTCTGTCATCGAGCAAGGAGAATCACGAGAAGATGTGACATGATTAGAATCCTCCGAAACATATTTTTTCGAAGTGACACTGTAAAAAACAAAACAAAGAGAATGGTGTCAATCAATCAGTTAGCAGCCATAAGCATATTACCAAATTTAGCATTCATATGTAAAATACCAACAGCAAATAATGATGAAAATATACCCTATTAAATTATGAGTTTTGTTAAAAAACCATGCACGAATGGATGCTGACCCTACACCACGGCTATTTCTTGAACTGTTACCGGGGCTATGTCTACGTGAATCATCCTACAAAGCACAAAAAATTGGGCAAGTTATCAGTAAGTCCTTTACATGAGAAATTATTTAATGGTTCCAGGACCATCATGGTGTTTCTGGTCAATCTTCACATGACATATAATTAGCTTTTATTAACTTTTTCTCATAAATTAAAATACTCAGCTACATGTCGAGTAGAGATTGGCTGGAACCAGGACCATACAATAATTTCTCTGTCTACAAAAGGTAGCTCAACTCCTATAAATCCAAGTAAGGGTGGTTTATAATTCATAATGATTGATCTCCTTGGACCATGACAAATTGACAATGGTCCATTACCAAGGAGTTCAAAATATAATTAGCACTTACTCCTGGTCCAGGGTCTCCTCTGGGACAGTTTTGCCCTTGGGAATGAACTTGAACATCTTGATCATGCAAATTTTGTACAAAGGCATGTGTAAGAAGCACTGCTGCTGATGGTCGTTCTGCTGGATTCCTTCTGAAACACTGCTGAAGGAAATCCTGTCCCTCTGAAGACAAACTTTCAGGTAGATCTGGGGATTTGTGCAGTACCTTGAACATTGCTTGAGGCTAGTACACAGAATACACCTGGGTCATTAAATTCTCCAAGTAACCAAATCTGAGCATACTAATATCAGAGATAGGAAAATCTAAGGAATGCAAGGATATTTAAATGCCTTGCTTAGACATATACGAAAGCACAATCAAATCAACGAATTAATATTAAAAACAAGGGAACCACTGAACCAGTACATGGTTCAAGTTAAAAGGGTGTTCGGTATGTGGAGTCTTTTTTATTCCTAAAGGAAGTGAGAATTATGTTCGTTAATGTTTTCCAGGAATCATTCATTTTGGGAATATAATAAATGATTTTCGTATGCCTGAAATATTCCTCAGAAAGTTAGACAATGTTTCGTGAGTATGCCTAAAACTTTCGCACATTCATATCTTGGATTCCCACTTCCCCTTCCATTAAAAAAATAATAATAATTAATGGAAATGTGGAAAAATAAAATTCCTGCGAATGTATTTTAAGAACATCATTTTAAACATGGGATTTTAAGATTCCTAGAAATTTAGAAAAGTTAAAGGGATTCCCCTACCAAAGAAGGGGAAAAACCCATGCAGAATTTAGAGCATAGCATATGTAGTTCTCTTGCTGATAATTTTTTCCAATGATAATTATTATTAAAAGGAAAACTGCTACAAATAATTGCCCTGCCACCCAACAGAGGTAGAGGGATTTTTTATCTTCTTATATTAAACCAACAAATTAATATGTGCAATCCTCTATAATGAGTTCACATGCATAATAAGGTGCTCACCCCTTCAAATTCGCTCCAAGGAGGTTTTCCTGTCAGCATTTCAATGATAGTGCACCCTAAGCTCCATATATCAATGGCCATGGCAATGTCAGGACTGGACTCTTTCTTTATGGAAGCTTTCATGAGCTTCAATAAACAAATTACAGTAAAAAAAAAGGGGCACGGCATTACTCATTACCCATCTAAAACTCCATAGATAATACAACAAATAAATTACCTCAGGAGCCATCCAGTAGGGACTTCCCTTCAATGATAGTTCATATGATTTCTCTGTCAGCTGAAGAAACAGAGTGTTCAAATTACAAAACCAGAAGAAAAGAAAATAAATAAAACAAAATAAAAAAAAATTCTGGTTTCAAAGATAATTCATAAACCAATTGTGACAAGCTGACAGCTTATTAGAGACAAGTTAACACATGTAAATGACAAAGAACTTCAGAACTCACAATTTTTGACACCCCAAAATCTGCAAGCTTAACACTGCCTGATGCATCGACCAACAAGTTTGCACCTTTGATATCCCTAAAGAACCATATACAGCAATGGTAATCAGGTTTTATAAGCTAAAAAGCAGAATAGGGGGGGTTGGAAGAGCTTATCTGAGCTTATAAAAATAGCTTAAGACTCACATAAGCTCTTTTTATCTATCTTCAATAAGTTTCCTTCCTAGTGTAGTTTATTAAAATTTTAGCTTATTCCAGTAAGTTTCATGATCAAATTTATGGTATAAGCTCTCGTGGGATAAAAGTTTATTAAATAAGAGCTTAAGTTGTTTATCCAAATACACATAAAAAAAACTTCTACCAGATCAAGACCAAATTCCATACGATCTTTTTTATTTGTTTGAGGTAAGATTTTGGATAGAATCAGCTTGTGCATCAGATGTCAGTACATAGTGCATCTGATGAGATATAACAAGTCATCATAGTAAGTTGTTACCTGTGAATAGTCTTGGTACCATGTAAGTATGCCAATCCAGAGAGAATATGTCGTGTGAAATTGCGAACCACAGACTCTGTCATAGCTCCACAATGTTCATGCATAAATTTATGAAGTGATCCAGGATGAACATACTCCATATATATGTACAATCGATCACCAACCTGAAAACCAAGATGTGTCACAAATTCAATCTTATTCACAAGAACAAAGATCCTTGGATTTTTCTGTAAACAGTATAGTATACTTGGAACAAGAACCAATAATTAACTCACTATTTCACTGCCATAATACTGCACAATGTTGGGGTGGTGTAATTGACGGAGAATTCTGATTTCCTGAAACATGGGACAATTCAGAACAACAGGCTCTAACAGCAGCCAATTGGCAAACAATTATACAGTACTTAAGAAAAGACTTCATTGCAATGGAAAAAAAAAATAACAATCAAAGAAAAGAAATGTGAACTATAATCCAAAATTCTTTACAAACTATATTAGTGTGGCTTCTATTTAGTTATAAACAAATCATAGTACTAAGGCTTATATTGAAAACCTCTCCTTGTTTGTATGTGTTAGACTTCTGTTTGCTTCGAGTGTGATATTTACTTAATCTTTGCCTTTTACTATTAAACAAATATAGGAATTTGTTCTAGTTATCAGAACAGAGAATAGGATACACAATATACTAACCTCTCCTAGTGTGTGTGTGAACTGTACCAAGAGTGTAATTGATTGAAAATTTTAGTTTCTGTATTAGTTAAAAAATAAATCTTGGCACAGAAGCTCATATGGTAAAACTACTGTTTGAGTGTGTTTTCTACTTAATTTAGCTTTCTTTACTCTAAAAATCTTGGATTATTTGTTCTAGTTATCAGATCAATGAATTGGAAAACTCAATACAGTAACTGAAATGAACCCATGACAGGAGTGAAGGATGGAAATAAATTAAAGCCGGTGACAATATTATTAATATTAAGATCAAAATAATATTCTTTTATGTTCCAAGTAAATTTCAAACTATTCCTGAACAATTATGATGTTGGCTCATGAGTTCTGTTCACATTGGCAAATTGGCAGTTAACCTACAGTGACAATGCGGCTATATCCAACTGTAAGGCAGTAGTCACAGCTAATCAAATTGTGCTATGGAGTTGACCATGTTGCACACATATATTTTTTACTATAGCCATAATATTGTTTTCTCCAACAGATGTGTTGTTTTTTAACATAATTAAATTAAAAACACATAGGGGAAGAACCTGCTCAAGTTGCTTTATGCAGTCAGCAGATTTAGGATCATCAGGGAACAGATCCACCTCTTTCAATGCACACGAGGCTCCAGTCTCTCTGACGCAAAGAAAACAGGAATGCATGTGAGTAACTAGAAAAAAGTTAAAAATGCAAAGCAGATAACAGCAAGGCTTTAAAATAAGGTCAACAGCCACAAAAACAGTAAAATATCTTGCAAAATCAAGATTTTTCAGACAGCAATTACAACCACATCCACCGCATTTATCAACAATTTTCCATAATATTAAAGATCTTAATGAAACCACGACTGTGGCAACAATTTAAAACTTTGCACAACAGGCTATAAAAGGAAGGAAGAAGTGCATACAAGTTGGTTGCATGATAAACAGATCCAAATGATCCACGCCCTATAAGTTTTCCTTTCTGCCATTGACCTTTCATTGAAGGCAAATTTTCTGTGTTGAGGTGCACGATACTTGGCTGATGCTGCGGAGATGAGTGTGCAGTCTGTGGTGAAGCTTTAGGAGGAAGGGGCAGTGGATGTGGATTTGCATCCACATGATTATTTTCAGGCCACACTCTGGAGGAAAATTTATGAAGCTGAGACCCCTCTTGATTGAGGTGGCTCCCAGGGCTGCGCAGAGGAGACCGGTCTGGACTCTGAGCAGTTTTAGCCGGTGACACTTTCAAAATGTCATAAAAATCTACATTGCTGGACCTACGTGGACTAGTAACAGGACTGGAGAATATGCTGTTGGGGGCACTCTTGGCCGCAAAATGCAATCTCAAGTTGGAAACATTTTCAGAGTCATGGTCATGAGAGAGTTCTCTGTGATCTTTACACGAACTAGTATTGCCTGTCTCAACAGCCGTACGAGAAGTATGAAAACTATAACATCTCCTATATTTAATATTTATTCCCAAGAGAAATTATTATATAGTCTACGACCACCACCTAATCAATCACTACTTAACACATAACCGAGTTATATAGAGATTCACCAAGATCATAAACATGTACAGATGTGCTGCTCCTAGATTATTTAATAATTATCTCTAAGAACGTACTCTTTGCTAATGTTTAAAATTTATTAAAAACAAGAAAATCATAAGTAGCTCTTCAAAAAAGAAATGACACTCACAAAAATTTTATAATTTTTTATACATTTCAGTCAATGATAAAGAATGTTAAAAAAAATGTATTAGAAAAAAGAAATTAGAAATATTGTTCAGTGGACCATGTGATCTCAATAATCTTCATGTGACAAGTATCACATTTCTCAATTAAAAAAGAAGAAAAGAGTTCATCACATGTATGATTCCAATTATACAATCACTTTCTTTAGAGAGTGAATTTCTGATATTTCTCTTTCTCTAATACCTGAGGTGCTACTGCACGAGTGGAGAACTCACCTGCCAACACTCTGGCGGGCGGAATATTTACTCTCAAATCATATTTAGCATTGGGAGTCACCGGATCAAAAGAAGGTCTCCCCAAATTGCTCGCAGACCTTAAACTTCTCACCGCATCATGATCGACCGACCTTCTGAAACGTTTTAAAAAAATCACAAACGAATCAGCATCCGACACGCGCGTTTGACCGTGTCGAAAGGAACAGCAGCGATGCTAATTTTACCTGCGAAAAGAGAAAGCAGGATGTTCGAAAGGGGGAGATCCGAGGTGATGATGGTCGTGACGGCGGATCCACGGGGAATCGGGACGCGGAAGCGGTTGAGGAACCGCAGAGGAAGACCAATGGTCGGAACTGGAAGCGGACTTAAAGGAAGGAAGAGGAGAAGCGGGTAGAGAGGTAGTTGAATGCAGAGCAGCGTCTTTGTCACTGGTGTAGCGAAGCTTCCTCTGGCGGGTGAGCCTACGCTGGTGAATCGTAGGTGAAGTAGAAGAGAGCTTGTTACACTTGGTGGTACTCATTGCTGTTGCTAATTGAGAAGAAGAAGTTCGTCATGTATTGCGGCAAAAGCGAGAAGTGCCCGGGGAAGGAAACACCTACGCTGCTTCTTTGCTTGCGAGAACTATTATTACTTTTCCAATTCAAATTGCCTCTTGGGTTGAATGGCGAATATTTCGCTTTCATGGTCAACACTTTTGACTTTGGATTAAAATAAGAAAGGCAATTGGTGAGTGAGTCTTGTCTCTTGACTTGGGCTTCTCAAGTCTAAACTCAAACCTAACTACAACTCTCCACACCACACCCCTCAAAACTTATCCCAATACCTCTTCATGAAGTCAGAAAAACGACCCCCTTGATTCACATTTTGATTTTTTCTAATGTCAGATGTAAATTTCAAGGCTTTAAATGTCGATTTTCTTACAGCTTACTACTATCTTCACATTCATTTTCATTTCTTTTAATGTCGTAGGTTTGAATTTTAATCTATATGATTGTATTTTATTTTAGTTTTAATTCATGTGATTTTATTATATTTTAGTTTGGTCCTTTAATGGTAACCAACATTAATTCAAATGGTTATATTTTTTTTATATCTGCATTTGGCAACATTTTTCAACCTGTTGAAAATATATTTTAGGCTAAATATTTTTTTTCCTCCAAGCTGAATTTAGTTCTAATTTAATTCCTTAAATTTTAAAAAAGTTGTGCTTTGATTTCTCATAGTGTCTCAGTTAAACTAGAATATCCTTTGTCAGTGTTAATTGCCTGTTGTGATAAACACCCATGTGGTTTTACATCATATCTTATCTTTTGTTACATATCCAAAGTAGTGTGTGATAGGATAAGCAACTTAGTCTAACAAAATTACTTTTAAGATGGGATATTCAAAATTAAACCATACTATTTCTAAACTGTTAAATAGACATAAAAAAAAATTGATTAAACTAAAAATCGTGAAAACAAAAAATCTCAAAAACTACAATTTTTGTTGCAATTTAGTTTAATTTTCAAATTTTGTTATAAAAATCAAACTAAACAAGATAGCATATTATAATTATATTAATTTTATTTAATGGATGTTTAGTATTATCTACTATGTAGCTACCTTCACAAAAAATATATATTATGTAACTAATATTATTTAAATTTTCAATGATTATAGTATGTGATTTTTGTTGTGATAATTAATAATAAATATTAAACAACTTATGACATGATATTTACTTTGTAATCAAAATGCATATTTTATTTTCATACGGTTTAAACAAAATGTATTAATATTTTTTAAACAAAATGTATTAATATTGTTAAAAATGATGTTAAATATTAAATGATGAAGAATTTACTATTATGTTGGAAAAGAGCTGATAATATTATTTTATAATAATTTAAAATATAAATAAAAAAAATCAACTAAAATATAGTGACAGAACTTAACTAAAAATATTTTTAAAAATAATATAACATAATTATGCATTATGATAATATATTAAAAAACCAAATTGAATCAAACTAAATTACAAAAGATTGATTTGATTTAGTTTCAATTTATTATTATATTTAAATTAAATTTAATTTAATCACATCATTATTTTATATTTTATATTTGATTTAGATCATTTAAAAAAAAACAATCTCACATTAAACATCCCTACTTTAAGATATCAAAATCAAAATTTTAAATTTAAGAAATTAAAATAAAAAATTCATGCGAGGGATCGAAATTGTATTTTTGGCTTGTATTTTATTAATTTTAAAGCTCATCTAAGCAAAATAGACATGCTTGAGGAACAATTTTTCTTGTAATTTGTGTTTTTGAATTTTTTATTCAAATAGAATTTTAACTTTTTTTAATTCTTGTTTAACTTGTTTTTCATTTTTCATCCGTGATATTTTTTTTATGGTATCTCGTATTCTTGTTTGTTCGTGCATTGCAGTTGTTTTGATATATTGTTAGAAATATTTATTCAATTTTTAAAATTATAAATAGTGGATTTTAAAGTATAAAAATACAAAAATTAATCGTGGATTTTAAAGTAAAAAAAAGTACTTGAATTAATCAAACTTATAAGAATAAAAGTATGCAAATTAATTTAAGATTATAAAATAAGTAACGTGACCCAGGGACGAAGATACAAGAAATACGACATGAGCACAAGAAATAAATAAATACAGAAAAAATTACAAACATATAGAAAGTTTGACAAAACTCTAAAATGAGTGTTTTCGAATCCAAACTAATTCAAATAGTTTCATTGAATTTTTTAAAAATTTGTGTTAAACTTAACTCAATCTAATTAGATCTATTTACGTGTGGATTGGATAATAATTTTTTTTTAATCCAACCTAACTCATAACGTATAATTAAATTATTATTATTATATGTAAATTAATTATTAAATATAAATGTATTAATTTTTAATTAACATAATTTATTAAAATAAATCACTCATATATTTTTTTCTTTTTTAATTGGTTGTTATTATTTTTATTTATATTTTATTTATGCTTTCTCAAGTTAATAGTTTAATACAGTATTTTGATTTCTATCTAAGATAAAAAATGTTGTAACTAGAACACTGTTTTTAGTCCCCAACTTCATCTTAAGAACTAAAAACCTGTTTTTCTTAAGCTCAAACTCACTTTTGAACTAAAAATGTTGTGTTATTCTTAAGCTCTCCAAGAAGCCAGATTCATAAGTCAACTTCTCAACCAAATTTGAAAGCCCGTCTTTTGCATCTGGAAGGAAAAAGTACATGGTGAACTGTCGCTGGTCTTGGCCTTTTCTGTTGCCAATACCATGCCAAGGACTCTGAAACCATCAAAAGCCCTCATAAACTGTTTCCCGTGGCTAGTCATGAAAGGAACCTTGACTGAACTGTCATTAAGAAGGTGAATATCGTAGTCTTTGGTGAGTGAAGCATACAAATTATTATTATTATAAAAAAAAGTTGTCACATAATAAATGTCATGTGACCATATTGATTCTTTTCTTGCTAAAATGTCACTAAATTTTTTTTAATTCATCGTAATTATAATAATGAAATATATTCTGATCGATAAAGTATAATGGAATATATTCTGATCAAATCAATCTAATGTATTATTAATTTTTATGAAATATTTTTTTATAATTACGATAATGCGTTTTATAAAAATGGTAAATTAGGTAATATTACATCTACAAGTATACCAATATTTTTTCTAATATAGGACATTTAAAAAATATAAACAAAAAGGAATTATTTTTATGATAATAAAAAAAAGAAATCTTAATTTTTAGGTTTCAAGCTTAATGGTGATCCTTTATCAATGGACAATGGTGATCCTTTGTAGGACATTTCAAGGACGCTCGATTAGTGAACTCTTTAAATAATTTATCAATGGTGATATAGTTTATTTTCTGTTTCCTTGTTAAACGTCAAGCTTATCCCCTATATCTGACTGACCAAATTATTTTGAAATAACAAGAAAAGTTACAAAAGATCTCTACCTTATTTTAAGTTCTAACGATTCCTCTGGGGTTAGGTCCTCCCCCAAGTTTTATAATTAGTTTATTTTTTTATGTGCTGTAGTGATGCCTTAGCACCCCTTTTGCAAAAATAAAAAATAAAAGTCTCTTGTTAGCAATCCAGATTTTTATATCTCTTATAATGCTTCTCGGACATGTAAGTGTAATGCGCAACTGAGAAAGAGCCATCAAGAAAGAAAGATAAGTTGCAAAATGTAACATGTGAAGCAAAAGCATTCTTCAAGAGAAAATCCCTGAAAACTGAAATGCATTAACAAATTATAGAAAATTTCCAGATTTCAAATCACATATCATCAACTTTTTACTACTCTTCTACTATCCTACTATAGCATTAACATTTGGTTATTTGCGAATCACACACGGCTATTACACTCGTGGCTAAATAACTCACAACAGTTCATTAGCGTCAACAAATGTATAAAACGGTTAAATTGTTAGCTAATATAAAACGGTTAAATATGTTGGCGTCAACCAATAACCGTTAGATTAGAACTGTATGAGGCGCGGTTGAATTCCAAACTCTGTAGAGGATCCAATTCAATCAAGGAGAGATAAGAGAAAATCCCTGAAATGCATTAACAAATTGTAGAAAATTTCCTGATTACAAATCACACATTATTTTTAGTACCAGCATCGCACTATGATATTTGGCTATTCGCATATCACCCTTGGAAGACGAAATTAGTTAGACAACGCCATACTCGTAAGTGTTCAAAACTTAAAACGGTGATCCATATGTACCTTTTTACCTTCTTAAGCCACATGTGAAACTGCCAGAAATTTTGGATCATCCAACCATAGGTAAATCAAGACAACAGAATAGGAGCATAAGTTTTGCTACCAATGTTAATATTATTCAGCCTGAGGATTCAACACCTGTCCGATAAAGAGTACTGTTCCAGTTAAATCTTCTCTGATCAGGAACAAGAAAGGGTGGTCAGCTACAAAGTCTATTTCAGTTGGAAACATCGCACACCCAAATTGTATAGTTGCAGCGGTGGCCGCTGCAGCTTCAGTGCCTTCTTCATTTACTTCTATAAAAGACTTATGAAATATATCGGAAACAAACAAGTTTTGACCCACAGCAGAGTCCACCATTTCTGTCAAACCTCCAACGGAGAAAGGCAAAACCACTCCCAGCTCCTTCAGCACATTAGAGGCTTCAAACCCAAAAGAAATTTTGAATCTTGGGATCCTGAAGTCTCCTACTTCCAATTTGTTATTAGGAAGCTTGCGTTCCAAGAACCCAGATTCAGAAGCCAACTTCTCAGCCAAAGCTAACAGCCCATCTTTTGTTTCTGGAAGGAAAAAGTACATGGTGAATTGGCGCTTATCTTCACCTTGCTTGTAGGGAAGACCAAGGACTTTGAAACCATCAAAAGCCCTAATAAACTGATTCTTCCTGCTCGTCATGAAGGGAACCCTGATTGAACGGCCATCAAGAAGGTGAAAATCATAGTCTTTTGTTATCGAAGAATCAAACTTTTCATTCCATGCTCCTTTGAAGTACAGTGCATTTGCAAAGATGAGTCTGGTTGAACTGTCAACTGATCCAGGAGGAAGAAGGTCTTTAACAAGTCCATTTGTCTCCTTTTCAGCCCATGAATTAACTTCATTGGCCACTTCAACAGCCTTAAATAGTAAAAATCATTAATCAAATTTAAAATCATTTGTATAAATAGGCTTTTTTTTGGTTTGTTAAGCATTTCAATAGAAGAATTCATGTCTTTACTAATCTTTTTTCTTCTTCATATTTATGCTACCAAATCAATTAGATACAGTGCAGATCAAATATGACTACAACAGACAAACAATGAGGAGAGTTACAAATCAGACCATGTCAGGGAACAATTCTCATAGAAGTTGACACTTATCCTGCTCTAAAATCAATAGTGACATGGCAAAGGATCTGGAGATTTGTTTTCCATCTAGTACTAGATTATAAGAGCCAAAGCCCAGAGGTTCATTGTGGCCAGCTGTTGCAGCACTTGTTTGGCATCTTGTTTACACACTTTTTTGCTTGATCACACACTCAGACTCAGGAAGAAAAGATTAGCAGGTCTAGTTTAGTGCTTGGATCAATTTTAAATTGGTAATGACTACAAAGATGACACTTGAATGTTTTCCATATTTTGTGGTCAGCAGCAAGGCTGTATGATCAGAATAAGAAGCATGAGATACCTCTAAATAGCCACAGAATTCAAAAGAATGGAAAAAGGTATTCACATTTTACACCGTCACACACAACGTTATCTTGTGTTGAAATTTACACTTTTACTTTATTTAGTTAGAAGGCAGCGAGGATCAAAGTCTAATATCTTGTTTGGATAAACTTCTCTATAAATACTTATGAGAAAAAAATGAAATAAGTTTATCTCAAAAACTAAAATTAATTTAAGCACAAGTTAATTTCCGTTTTTGGAGAAGTTAAAATCATCTACCTTCTACAGAAGTTGTAGAAGTTGATTTTAACTTGTGCATAAGCTAATTTTAGGTCCCATATTATGAAAGAAGCGTATTTATATTTTTTTTCTCCTTATTTTATTCTCTTACAAGTGTTTGGAGAGAAGTTTATCCAAGTAAAAATTACTTGAAGAGAAGCTCTACTAGTTCCACGTCATGAACCAACTAAATTGAAAACCATTGGATAAAGGCATACTAAGGATCTGATACTTGTAGACTTGATCCTTTAAAGGAAGAGCTTACTCTCTACAGTGGAACAAAGAGTTTTCAAGTGACTTACAAAAGAATTTTAATTTTAGTAATTATTGAACAACTACAAAAAGGGTTTTCCTTTAATATAAAACATATCCAATGCTACCACAACAAGGGGATGAATAAAAGAGGGAAATAAAGTTACCTTGGTCTGGAAATCAACTGAAGCCAAAGTGGCCTTGTAATCAGCACTGACAAGTTGTTTGAAGGAAGGGAGAAGCGAGAGGGATTGCTCAACCCACACGCCGTCGGCGAAGGAGAGGCGAGGCCCGCCGGCGGGAGAGGCGTCGGAGAGCACGACGGCGAAGAGCTGAGAGGCGAAGGAGTTGAGATGATCGGTGGATTTGGATCGGAGGAAGGAGAGAAGCTGATCGAGTGTGGGGCCCTTGGAGCCAGCGGCGATGATGCTCAGAACAACGTGCAACGACAGCGGCGAATACACGAGGTTCTTGTCCCGAGCTTCTTTCGACAACAGGAGCTTTGAGATGCTCAGGGCCACGTCGGTTTGGTTGCTTATCGATTCACGGAGGTCCATTGTTGTTTGGATTTTCGAATTAAGTCAGTCTCCGAAGACGCTCAACTTATTAATATAACTATCAGGAGGACAACCGTGTCCGTGTGGCGCCCCCACTTTGACATTTCATTTCACACTTGTCTCCCTGCGTGGCTACGCGTATGCATAGGGATTAAGTTTTCGAATTTCGTGTTTATGATTTTGGGCCTTTCAAGCTTCAAGCAGGCCTATGATATTCACACACAGCTGTTTGTTCTTAGTTAATTTTACAAAAAAATGACTTTTTTTTTTTTTACAGAATCTTTACAAGACAATGAAAACTTGTTTCTTTTGTGTATCTTGACAATATACATAATAAAAATTTTCGTCGTGTATCTTTATATAACGAAAACTATTTTTTGTTAAACCAGCGGCATGCAAAAATATAACAAACGGAATGATGCTAGATAATAAATAATGAAAATGTAAAAATTAAAGGAAGACTGGGCAGAGCAATACTTATAGAAGAAGAAAAAATGAGAGAATTTTTAAAGAGAAAATGAAGAGGTGGGATTGAAGGGTGTCTAGAGAGAAGGGGGAAGAGAATGAGGAAGAGGAGGGAGTAGAATAGAAATTTTAAAAAATTTTGAGGGTGAAAATATTAAAAAGGGAGTCAAAAAATCATTAGTTGTTGTCAATAATAAAATCAGGCCCATGTTTGACATACTACTTCGTAGGGTTTTATATCCTACACCTCCCTAATCGCATCCTGCACCTCCCTTGTCCGTGTCAATTTACTAGACTACCCTCAATGACTTTGCACCTCCTTCCCAAACCCTAACACCTCCCTCCTCCTTTCCCACGACGCCCCTCCCTCCCGCAACTGCTCCCTCCGCGACCCACTCCCTTCCCTGCAACAACTCATCTCCCTCTCGTGACCCCACATCTCTTCTTTCCCCTTCAACCCTCTTTGCAACGCGACACCACAAATTCTCCTTCCCCTTTCGCCATAGTCATTGAAGGTAAGTTGAACTCTTCTTTCTAGTGTGGGGTTTGGTTTGGTTTCTGTGGGTTTGGGGGTGGGTTCTGAGTGCTTGTGTTTTGGTGTTGATGGGGGTTCACTATTCCCAAAATGTCCTTTTTGGAACAAGCATTCCTAAATACCTATTCCGGGTACCATTCCCAATATTTCTCTTCTGGAATAGGGGATCCATAAATGAAAATGCTTCACAAATAAGAGAGAAGACTATGTACTTGGACTACCTCACCGGATAAGACAACACTTTTGCTACCTCCCTCATGGATGAGAATCACTGCAAGATGGAGAAAATACTCATAAAGTTTAGAGGTTGAATCGTGGAGTTGAATGATGAGCTGGTGGCAACATCTAGTGGTCGTGAAGTGGAACAACTCATTGGTGGGGGTGTTCAACGCTGAGGAGGAAGAGGATATAAAAAGGATACTTTGGGGTTTTTATAAAATTGGAAGGTGCAGGATGTGATTTGGGAGGTGTAGAATATAACACCCTACTTCGTAAAGTAGAGTTGTTGAAAATGGCCCATTACTGCTATTTTTTTATTTCTACAAATGAGCTGTGATTGCTTGTTAGGCCATTGTGTGATTGCAGAAGGTTCTTCTGTTTTATCAACCCATGAAAGCATAAACTAGCATTTGCTTAAGATTCGGTGAGTTGGCTTGAGGGTTTCACACTCTAAATTAGGCATGATAAAAATGGGTTAGGCTTATTCAATACATTATACTTTATTAGTTATTTTGGTACGAGAGCTATATAAGCTTATGCATCAAGTCTCTCTTATACATTAAAAATGTAAAATAATTAAATAACTTAATCGAGACTTGAGGGTGGGGTTGGACTTGATTGCATTTTGATTTTCCAATACCTAACCAAGAAAAGTTGAAAACCCAATGTCTGACTACTCTGACAGTTTTAAAATTTACCATGCCTTGCTATCAAGCCACAATATCCGGCCTTATTTATCATGTGTATCTAATAGGTTATCTATCATACTTATAAGTGAGGCACTGATTGGTTCAAAGATTGCTCTATTTAAGATGAGGTTGATCTGTTATATGAATTTTTCTTGGGACAAAATTGCATCTCTTCCGATTTTAATTAAATAACTGGATAAAATATCAATTGAGGTTTTAATGCTAATGACTTTTTTATTTTATTTCTGATATTAAGTTATAACAAATGATATGTTAAGAAAAATATTAATTTTTAATTAAGATCGATCCGATTAAATGCGATTAATTAACTTTTTTAGTTAAGGTGAATTATTATTTTTCTCTTTTACATTTGATTGTAGAAGAAGTACTAATTTAATTAAACAAATTATATCTCAAAGATATACAGTGAGTGTTATAAATTATTTGATACTATCTTTTCATTTTTATGAATAAAAAAATAAACAAATTATAATATGCTTAAAACTCCTTATTGGTTGCTTTGTCCCCCATCCAAAATTTGCTTGATTTAAAATTGATTTTAAAACTGTTATTTATTTACAACTAGCCTTATGGTTTGAAACTAATTTAAAAATCAGTTTTTAACCAAAAAAACAGCTTCTTTTCTTTTTTTTTACAAACCAAAAATCAGTTAAAAAAAACTAAATCTGTTTTCTTTAAAAAAAATTATATAAATTTTAAATATAACATATTTAGCGAGATATGGAAAATTTTGGAGAGGGCGATGTGCAGGTTTATTGGTAAAACGAAATAACGGAAAGGATGACGAGGAGCTCCAATTACGTATTTTATAGCAATTAATCCTACTCCCTTCAATTGAAGGCTTGCCCATTAACTCTAGTTCTCCTTAAAAAAATGAGATTTGATTGAGGAATGATCTAATGCGATAGAGTTTTTCAGAATATTTTTTTGGGGTACATTAAGTTGTTTTATTTTGCGCAGCATATGAGAATCCCTTGTCAAAATTAGTTAAATTATCCAATGAATCTCATTCTCCATCACTCATGTGAAGGGAGAAAATAGGACAATGTCCGTGACATTAACCGCCTTGACATGAAGAGTATTGTTGTCATAAGTTGCTTGATATAGGCTTATTTATTTATATTATCATAAATTGCTTGATAAGCTTATTTATTTAAATTATACTTGTTATTATCGTTGTTATAGTTGTACTGTATGTAGAAATAAATCATCAACTTCTTATTATTATTGTTATGAACTTAAGATGACATTTATTTGTACTATATTCTATAAAAAAAAATATCAACTGCGTCCTTTGTAATACATTTAGAAAGGCTTGGCTTACTCAATTTTTTTAAAGCTGAATATTAGTTGTTGATTTGGTAGATTTTTTTATTAGTGATAATGATTCAAACCTGGTTATTAGGAGAAATGGGTTGGACTGATTCGGAATTTGATTAGAAGATAAATAAAATATGATAAAAAAAGATTTTTCATCTTAACTCATTAATATTTTTTTTCAAATCACTTGCTTAATTATTTTTTCTCTATTATACTCTTACTTCTCACCTAACTTTTGTCAAATCATGAAATTGAAGATGAAAAATAATTAATATGTATTTGTTGTAGAGCATAAATAAAAGAGAGTCAAATAGAAAAATTTATAACTATTTAATTTAATGAGAAACGAAAAAATTTATTGTATTTCTTTAGTTTGGGTAAAAAAAATTAAACAACACTTAAAATAAATAGAAAAGTATCAAGCTAGATGTTGACAAAGATGCAAATAAGCAGCTGTGATTCACGAGACATTTGAAGAGAGTGTTTAGAGCAAGCGTTTCAAATTTTGAAATTTTGTGGGAATTTAACATCTACCTTTTAACAAAAACAGGTAAATGTTAACTTGTCCTTTACATCTATATTTTCAAGTTTACATTTGAATTTTTTACTAATACATCTAACGACGATTAGCAATAGTGGTCCACAGTAGAAATTACCGTGATTTTATTATTAATTTTAATTTTAATACATATAAAAGTAAAATTGAGTGTTGGTTAAGGATATTTTATTAGAGTACATAAAAATCTCGTGTTTCTCAAATATATATATATTTTCTGTTCAAGTTTGGGTCATTAGTATACTTTGTCGAAAAATTCTTTTTTAAGTCAGCATCCATTTTTATTTATAACATTTAATTGCTCTATAAATATCACGAATAAGTTTCCACAGTTAATTGCTCTATAAATTTCTCAAATATAATATTTAATTGATCTATTTAATAAATCCATATGTTACATTTTGAGACTTTTTCTCTTCTTGAAATACATCCTTTTTTTTTTGCTAAGCAAATGAAAGTTGTATTATTAAAAGCCAAATTTGTTCCTTAAAATAATTATAAAAATATTTGTCAAATATAATTTATAATTTGAATAGCAAGAATAATGATTATTTTCTATTTGCCACTCTGAAAATTTTATCTTGTTTTATTTTATAATATATAAGAACACATATATTATTTAAAATATTATTATAAATAATATATTTTATAGAATAAAAGATTATATAACTAAACTTTTTATTATTTCAAAATACAATAAACACGCTACTTCCTGGATTCTAATGCCAACGGTAGGAAGCAGTTGCAGCGCAACTTTTTGATTAGTTAATTAACTTACTTACAAAGTTAAAATGTTTGTCTTAATTAACTCTACTTGATAGTCACTCATGCAAAAATACAAAAGGCTTAAATTGGTTGGATTTGGAATATGTTGAGCTGTGATGCTGATTCAATCCTTAACACATTTAATACTATTGGTATTGACATGCAAATAGCGTAGTTGAGATATTATTCTGTAACTATGATAATTATCACAACCACGTCCTTACACTAGATACTATTATATACGAGTTTATTGACACATGTAAATTGAAACCGATTGTTTTATATTTTTATCAATGTAAAACGGGTCTTGCTAATTGCTAATAAGAATGTTTAAGATACAGGTTGTTAAGAAATTAAAAAAATATTGTGGTGAATATAGGAGAATGTAAAAAAAAAATATTAGTTAAAGAACTAAGAAGATAAAATATTTATTTTGAAGATCATAAGAGTGTAAAAAAATCATAAACAACATAATTTTATACATCTTAGTAAAAAAAAATATCCTTTTAATTTCTTAAGCAATATTCGAAGGACATTGGATAATATTTTTTATCAACTTATTTTAAGAGTAACTTTTTATAGTTATTTCTTATTATTGGAATCTAAAGGATAAAATTAGTAATTTATTATAATCAATAAATTTTAAGAAAATGAATGATGAATATGAGAAATAATTCTTAGTGTAAATTGATTCACTCTTTTATATGAAGACTGTATTCATTTTAAGGATATAGGCCAAACTTCTAATCTAATTAAGCAAATCCATAAATTTCTGAATCTAAATTCACGTTGTGTTGTTGCGATGGATAGAAGATTGAGCAGAGCTAATCCTGTTAATGAACAAGTGTTTTTCTAGGTATAAACTAACCTTTGAAATTTAAGGAATCTATCAATTTTAGGACCTATTTATACTCGTACAACAGTATGTATTCGGCTCTATACGGGGGTCGTTTTCTTTTCTGACTTACATATAATATACAAAAAGGATGTTACATGAGCAGCATCAAACAACAGAAGAGACAAGAGCACAATCCAAACAGGAACCATGCAATATAAATGTGCACGCATAATGGACAAACGAGCAAAACGCCAACTTTAAATTAAACAAAGAACCAAATTGACCCGTCGCGTAGTTGCCTAATTCGGACGAAGTTTTGATTGCAGAAAAGATATTTCTTAAGTTTATGCGTCTGCATGAAGAGAACGATTGGCTATAGGAAACATATATGGTTTTGTCCCTAGCTCAAACTAAGTAACAACCTTTCAAATATAGCAACCATGGCAAAAACAAATTATTAGCCTTTAAATCGTCTAAATTTAAGATCCCATATACTCAAAATTCAATAGTAAACTTTTTTTATCTTCATAAAAAAAAATTATTATAAAAAACAATATAAAAAACCTCAAAAATTACTTTTAGCCTTTTGTATGATCTAGCCACAGCACTATATTTAGTTTGGAATGCATTGCCAGATATGAGAATGGAGCTCTGGAAGTTTCACAAGAAGGTCAAATACAGGGATATACGCCTTGGTACATTATACATTCATGAACAAAGTAGTTCAAAGATGCCAATCAATCCCATTAATTAACGTGGTATTCAACCCTACCAAGACTTAATTAATTCGTTCAAGTGATAAAAAAATGATTATGTCAACTAATAAGTTCAAAACAGCCACATTATGGGGGTTGGGCGGGGGAGGAGAATAGGAACTTAGCCCACAAAACGTGACAAAAAATATTTTTCTAATGCCAAGTTGACATTTGATTTTCTTATGGCTTACTTCAATTGCAATTTGCAACTTAATTGGTTCCTATATAAATTTATGGCGAATGAACTACTAATTCCTATAGAAGCTAGCGGCGCGTTCTGTCCTAAAGAAGACACTTAACAATGGTAATTAATCCTTTCCTTTTTCTTGCAAGA
This sequence comes from Glycine max, assembly GCF_000004515.6. Classification (NCBI taxonomy): domain Eukaryota; kingdom Viridiplantae; phylum Streptophyta; class Magnoliopsida; order Fabales; family Fabaceae; genus Glycine; species Glycine max. The sequence goes on along the minus strand of NC_038242.2, from coordinate 2,766,870 downwards.
CATTTTTTATGTTCTTCTAATTGAACCGATCACAAAGAGTAGATCAGTTTCTGAAGCATCTTTAGGCTTACTTTCGTGCATTTAGTGTCATATATATATATATATATATATTCCTCTGTCTCCTTTTGATAGAACTTGCTTTGGTTAATTGAATTTGGTTTGATCACTCACCAGGGAATCTGCAGAAATATGGGTACCCAACCAAGGGTACAAAGAAGGCTAGGAGGAAACAGAGCTGCACTTTTTGTATATGGTAACAACTTGTACCCTTAATTTTATTTGTGGCAAATGTTTTGGTTGTGTTTCTTCAATAAATTGAAAGTATTCCAATTTGTGCATGCAGCTATGGAAGGACTAGAGAACATGGCTTTTGTTGCTAATGCTGTGAGCCTAGTAACTTACTTCTTTGGGTACATGAACTTCAGCTTAACAAAATCTGCCACAACCCTGACCAACTTTTTGGGAACTGCATTTTTACTAGCACTGGTTGGTGGATTAATCAGTGACACCTATCTTTCTAGGTTCAAGACTTGTGTTCTGTTTGCATGCATGGAATTGCTGGTAAGTTGAACTAATATTTTCTCTTACAATTGCATTTCTGGTAGAAGATAAAAAGAGAATTGTTTTCAGCATCATGAATTGAAGTGTTTTTGAATTTTGATTAGAACGACCATTATGGAAGAATCATGTTAATGACCACAAATAATAAAACAAAAATGAATAAGCATAACTTATTTCTTATTGAAAACTTTAGTCAACAATTATAACTATAGTGCTCAATTATTGAAGCACAGCTTGTTCCTTGACTGGCATGTTTCTTTCGGTAAAGACCAACCAATAATATGGCGGTGGGCACGTCTCAAAATCTTCCAAGAAACAGTAGCTTAATTTGAAGTGCAGGATGCTAACACCAGAAGACATTAATTTATTACAACAAAAATAGTATTTAAATTAACGTCAACATCGTACCTTGTCTTTAGTTAAAGAGAATTTGTATTTTTACAATTATTTTATATAAATTTTCGAATAATAGAGAGACAAAAAGAAAAATAAAATATAGAACATGATAAGGGTATGTTTGACTTAGGGAAAAAGAATAAAAAGTGAAATAATATTTTAAGTTGTTTAGTGGAAAGAAAAGAAAGCAAGAGAAAGTTGAAACTTTTCTTTCCTTATCTAGTTACGTAAAAGTATATATAATGGCATAGAGACTCTGAATAAAGAACAAAAATATGAGAAAATAAGGAATGCTTGATCAATATATGTATAAAACATGTACTCCTCTTTTCCTTTTGAGTATGTTCGTTCAACGTTCATAAACAAGCATACCATGTAATGAAGAAAAATATAATAATATTGTGAAAAATGTGTATGAATCATATAGCTCTTAAAGTTCTAAGAGTTTTAACTTCAAATTACCCATAAAATTTTACTCCCAACATATATAAAATAATATTGAAGTTCCTCTTATTGTATATAGGATTCTTTTTAGTTTAAAATTAGTACATTGGACGCTGTAGATCATATTTCATGTTATTTTGTACTCTGAATCAGAATCTTATGATTAGATACGATACAATTCATGATTAAAAAAATCACTTGTGGAGGAATAGAATCCTAATAATAGAACTAATTCTAATTGTAGGGATATGGTATCCTCACAGTTCAAGCACGCTTCCACCAATTAAGACCCATCCCCTGCAAAGATCTGGCACCAACCCAAATGAGTCAATGTGAGGCTGCTACAGGTGGCCATGCTGCAATACTTTATACTGGCCTATACCTTGTTGCTTTAGGAACCGGTGGTATTAAGGCAGCTTTACCAGCCTTAGGGGCTGATCAATTTGATGAAAAAGATCCCAAGGAGGCAGCTCAACTGTCAAGCTTCTTCAACTGGTTCTTGTTCAGCCTTACCATAGGAGCAATAATTGGTGTTACTTTCATTGTTTGGATTGGTGTCAACCTAGGATGGGATTGGAGTTTTATTGTATGCACATTAACAATTCTATTCGCAATTGTCTTCATATGCATGGGCAACTCATTGTACCGAAACAATGTTCCAAAGGGAAGCCCTCTAATTCGAATCATCCAGGTATTATCAATTCCTTTTTTACACTCCCTACAATATACTAAACCACCAATTTCATCTTTCAGATATTATCTTCTTTCTTAAGTGTTCCTATAGTAAGAAAAAATATTTAAGTAGTCGTAAAAGTATTAGAAATTTTGTTAAATATTCGTATTAAAAAACCCTTTTAAATTGATCTCAGAACTTTCCTGAAATACATTAACTTAAAAGATTAAACTATTAATGTAATGGATATTCAATACTTCAAAAAAATAAAAATTTAGACAACACTTAGGAGAGAGGGTGACAGCTTGTGACAAAATTGGTGGTTTATCATTTCAACATGTCCATATACATCAATAGCAAATTTGTTGATACATGTGGGACTCATTTTTTGGTTGTACTATTAGGTGTTTGTGGCAGCCTTTAGAAACAGAAAACTTCCGATTCCAGATAATACAGACAAACTACATGAGATTCATGAAAAGCGAGGAGGGGACAATTTTGAAATCCTTAAAAGAACAGATCAATTCAGGTTATAAAATAAAACAAAGAGATTTGAATGCTCTTATTACTCTAATGTCATCAGACTAGTATTATTTGACTAGAATCACTGTTTTATCAGTTCCTCATTTGGTTTTCTTGGAACAATGGTTTCCCAGATTCTTTGACCGGGCAGCAATTGCTAGAAGCAGCACAGGTGCAGCAACAAACTCAGGACCCTGGAGACTTTGCACAGTGACACAAGTGGAAGAAACAAAAATCCTAATCCGCATGCTACCAATAATAGTCAGCACCATATTTATGAACACGTGTTTAGCTCAACTTCAGACTTTCACTATACAACAAAGCACCACCATGAACACCAACCTAGGGGGGTTTAAAGTGCCAGGACCCTCTGTCCCAGTCATCCCTTTGATGTTCATGTTTGTCCTAATCCCTTTATACGACCGTGTTTTCGTCCCGCTGGCTCGAAGAATCACGGGGATTCCCACCGGAATTCGACACCTTCAGAGGATTGGAATTGGTTTGGTTCTGTCTGCTGTTTCCATGGCAGTGGCTGGTTTTGTGGAAACACACCGCAAGTCCGTGGCCATAAAGCACAACATGGTGGATAGCAGAGAGCCTTTGCCAATAAGTGTGTTCTGGCTGGGTTTCCAATATGCTATTTTTGGAGCTGCAGACATGTTTACCCTGATAGGGCTTTTGGAGTTTTTCTATGCAGAAAGTTCAGCTGGAATGAAGTCACTTGGCACTGCAATCTCGTGGTGTTCCGTCGCATTCGGTTACTTCACGAGCACGGTGGTCGTTGAGGTGGTTAACAAAGTGAGTGGAGGGTGGCTGGCTAATAACAACTTGAATAGAGACAACCTCAACTACTTCTACTGGTTGTTGTCTGTGTTAAGTGTTGTAAACTTTGGATTTTACTTGGTTTGTGCTTCTTGGTATAGATATAAAACGGTGGAAAACGAGCAAGATGATTCAAAAGATAATGTTGACATGGCCTAGGTTTAGATTATTAGGCCTGCAAGATGTTCAGTGTAATTTATTTTATGTTGCTGTTCCAGTAAGTATCTCTATTATAAATATTAGGTCTGCTAGCAAAGCCTGCATAAATGGCTGCTGTGAAAGTGAAACAACCAATGGAAATTACAGAACAGTGTTGGGTTACAAGTGTGAGGTCAAGTTCTACATTAAACAAAAGTGAAAAAGTTAAGTATCATATAAGTGAGGAAAAAACTCATAAATCTGAATCTTAAAGTTTTGGATTAAAGTGTGGTGTCTGTCCAACTTGTCAAGTTTATTTCTGAAACATACACTAGAGGTTGACCATGAAACAGTTATTATTCATATGCCTGTTTTACCGCGACTGGACTGTAAAATGAACTCTTTTTATGATGTATTAGTATAAAAATTTGCATTAATCATAATCATGATTTAAACTAAAAGCTGGCTTTATATTCTTAAAAAGTTGAAACAAGTCTATTCAACATGAGCAATAATGATTGATTATCATGATGTAATCAAGTTAAGTTGGAGCTCAATAGAACTAAAAGCTGACGGAACCTTGTGCAGTAGGATTGGACTTAAAAAAAGGATAATGTTAATCCCCCTGATTTTTTTCTATAACAAGGAAATTAAAAAAACAAAGATAAAATCAATGGTGTAATAAAAAGAGAGATAAAAAGAATTATAAAAGAATATTATAAATTTTAAGTGAAAGAAAAAACATTCCTTAAGGAAATAATTGAACATGGATTAACGCTGGTATCTAGTGTTCAAGGAGGGAAGAACTAAAGATGAAGGATTGGAAAAGAAATTTGGGCTTATGACTTAATGTTTTAAAAACCTGAGGGACTGATATTCTTTAAACAATGATCTCAAGTGTTCTCACCTTAAAAATACAGTGTTTTCATGTATTAAGTCCTTTGTTTGAAGTAAAATAGGATGGAGGAAAATGAAATTAGAAAGGATTGTTTGAAAAACCAAATTGACTGATTCTGTAAAGTTTAAACAACGATCTCAATGTTCTCGCCATAGAAAATAAAGAATTTTGATGTATTAAACATTCGTTTGCTTGAAGTAAAATGGGGAGGGGGTGCAATAGAGAAAGACTACAAATAAACAATTTGCCGTACTTGTTTGTAGCTGAAAAAAGGGGTGAGAAGATGCATTTTCCTTTCCTAAGACCCACATGATTGTCTTTCCCACTTGAAGTGAAATCCACACAAAAATCTGGGATTTACAGTTATGCCCTTATTTACACATTCATGCACGATGAATTTTCCACTATTTGGCCTAACTTTCCCCGCCTGGAACATTCCCATCCCTATAACATTCACGCGTTTGGTTTGGGTGTGCAACAACAAAAAACAAGACTTGAATATCATAAGTTATTGGCAGTTTGTTGCGAGCAAGACAAGAATAACATCCTGGAATGGATGTAAAAAATATCATCTGCATGGAGATCAGAATCATTGTCCAAGCAGACATTGCAATCAACACCTATTATGCGAACATGTACAACGAAAAGGGGCCCATTGTTTATTTGAGAAGGGGGAAATGTTTTATTATTATAAATTACAATATAATCAATGTAGTTATTAAAGTTATATTTAACAAAACATTTAAGTTAATTTTTAATTTTTTTACTTGTTAAAAAATTTAGTTAATTGTTTGATAAACAAGTTTTTATTTTTCAATAATTTTTAGATTTTCAGCCACTTCATCATCAGTTAATTTCACTTAATTTTTTATCTTTCAATTAATTTCACTTAATTTTTCAACTTTCAGCTAGTTTGATTAACAGTAACCTAAAAATATAAACATTTTTTTTATTAATTTATCTATTTTTTCCTTCACTCTTCTATCCAACTTAACAAGTAAAAAGAAGCCATTATTTTCTGTCTTGATTCCATCAATGATCAATTAAACAATTACATGTTTTCTTTAAAATCAGGTAGTCAGGTAAGATTACTGTATCTAAACTGTTCAATAGAATCTGATTTCCAAATCCAATGACCCGGGCTGTACGTGTTTTGTGGATCAATGGTCCATCTCACCCGCCGAATATTCCACACAAAACTTATGCCACAAGATAAAAATACACAAACACTGGAAAGAGTGAAATTGCATTCTTACTTTATTATTTTAAAATAGGCAAGTCCATACAATTTCATGTATGACTGAATGGCATTACAGACAGATTCAAAATGGGAGGAAGCTTGATTATGGAACTCACAGGGAGTCAATTAGCTCCATGTCAAATCTTTCCTCCAGTTTCTAGCATTCATACGCTATGCATACATTAAAGAATACAAAACAAATCAATCACCATGTTTCATTTTTTTTTTTGGGGGGGGGCAAAATCATCATGCTTTTTTAATTCTTTTTTTTCTCCCCGCACTTCAGCAATAGAAATACATCTCAGATGGCACTAATGAACGCTTAATGGTATTATTAGGTCATCGACAAATTTGTATCAATGAATAAGATATTCATCCCAAACTGTGTGCAAAGTCAGCTCAAGCTAACAATTTAGAACAAACGACCGTATCTGGAAACCTTCATCACCTTCACAAAGCTGCGGGAATCATGTCAAGAAATTGCCACAGGTTTGTTACCAGGTGGGAGTTTACGATGGGTATCAGTGTCAGATGCCTTGGATGGAGGCCAGTACCGAAACATGGACCTACCAACAATGTTCTCAACCGGCAGGGGACCCCTGATAGAACAAAACACAGCAAATATGTTTAGTCAGACATCATTATCCCAATGTACATATACCAAAATATGTTTTGAACTTCTGAGATCCGATGGCAAGTTTACTTAAGCTAGATGCTTTGAGAGGAACAGCATCAACAAATGGGCCAAAATCTGTCATCGACCTAAGGCTCAAATAAATATCCTCCAACATAAACACAGAAAGCACAAAAGGGACTAGAACATTACCAGTTATGAGAATCAAAGCTTTTATTCCGATTGTCGCCCATTACAAACACATATCCTTCTGGCACAACCTGCAACCAAAACACAAAACTACCATTAACCACATTCTCAAGTCCCACAATCATTCAATCAAACATAATCACCGCAGCAAATTGTAAACATTACCATTGGATCCATCTCATAAGCTAGAGCCTCTAATACAAATTCTTGTTCTTCAGCAGCACCATTTATCAGTAGTTTCCCATCACGCACCTACAACAAATTTTTTTTGCACAGCAAAAATATGATATATATTATATATAAGGAACAGTACTAGGTGTACTGAAACGCACCTACAACAAATGAACAACCCAAAACAAATATAAGACTATAACTAAAAGATCAAGGCATAAACAACAGTTTGAAGGTGATCAATTAATTAATTACTCAAAAAATAAAAATTATACCTCAACAGTGTCCCCAGCCTTAGCCACAATCCTCTTTATAAATACATCAGACGAACTAAAACCAAACTCCTACACAACAGAAACCAATCAATAAACATCACAATTCATCATCACCTTAACATTAAAAGAGAGAGAGGAAGGTCCTCGAACTCGAAGGATACCTCTAACCAAGGAGGAGCTTTGAAAATGACTATATCCGAAACATCAGGCTTTCTAAAGAAGAACGAAACCTGTTGTCACAAATTAATGCCTTAATCAGTTGGTTCAAAAGAAGCAACAATAAACACGACAGAATTATACAAATAGTACTTTAGTCAAACAGAACTAATAGCAAACCTTCTCGGTAAGAACACGGTCACCTACTTCAAGAGTAGGGTACATAGAAGAGGAGGGAATTGATCTGGGTTCAGCCAAGGACGATTTAAAGAGTAAACTAACGGTAAGAGCAGTGAACGCAGCCTTCGCGTCTTCGGAACACACGTTCATCAACCGCGAAAGCCAACTAATCTTGGCAAAATTCGATTCTGTTTCCGAAACGACGCGTCGCGTGCCACCTTTGTCGACCTCCCAGGAGGTGGGGTCGGGAACGGACTCGTTGCAAGGAAGCCACTTCGAACCTGGCAAGAAGGGGATAATCGAAGTGGTTTTAAATGGCGAAATACCGAAAATACCCGCAGCCGCCGCGGATGACCCAGACACACCCACCGTTGACTTCATGATCGAAATCAGGCCCAAGATGATTGGGCTCTTGCTGCAACCGTCGCCGAGAAATTCCCCGGCGAGGCTCGAGTAAGTGGACTGGGCCCAGCAGTTGGGCCTGGCGAAATTGCGGACTCCGCCGCCGGCGGAGGAATCTAGATCCGTCTTCTGGGTGGCGCCCCCGAAGAGGCGCGTGCGGATCCAGCATTCCTGGACACATCGCGAATTGGCGACGCGCACGCCGGCGGAGGAGGCGAGGCTCTGGGCGACGTAGCCCGAAAAGGAAAAAGTTACACGAATAGCCATAACTAGGAAGTTGATTAATCGGAGGAAGAAAAGGTACAGGGTTCTTTCGGAGACGGAGATTTGGGAGAAGGAAAACCCTAGCAAGCGATCGGAAGCATTTTCGAAGAGGGAATCAGTGAAGCGAAGACGAGAGGGTTGAATTGAAGGGTGAAGAGAGAAGCAGAGTGGGGAATCGCCGGCGATGCGACCCCCAGAACGCCGGAAGAGAGAGTGCCGTACAGAGAAGAAAAGACAGAGTTTGGTTTGGGAATTGGGGGAAGTGTGAGAAGGAAGAAAACCAAATGAAACAAAGAAAGTAGCTGGAAGTTTGTTTTATTAATATATGGCGACTCCTACTCTTCGCTCCGCTTTACTTTATTCTTTATTTACGATATTGCCTAAAGTTGACCCATCTAATTTTTTCCATCTTTGACTTTCCTTTATTTCTTAGCTTCTTTGTTAATAAGTATTCTTAAATACCGATTAAGAAGTTGACAGGAAAAGAATTAGTGTGAAAATTATATACAATACAATTTTAGGCATTTTAATAAATAAAAAATTATTTTAAGTTTTTGCTAATTAATATTTGCTTATTTTTTACTTACATCATGTGAAAAATTAGTCTTTTCTATTGGACCTAATTTCATAAATTATTTTCTTATATATAGTTATATTACCTAATTTGAATTACAACGAGAAAGATATTACTTTCGTCTTTGGATTTTGTTTTCTCGTCTTTTTTATAAGAAACAAATGAGTCTTTTATTTTGGTATTTTTCTTTCATACCTTCAGTTTAGTAAGCAAGATGTTCATTGATTCTGTATGCAAGTAAAGGCATTCATTTATTTGACCTATTAACATTACTAGCACATTCAATGGCGCAGAAAACATTATTCCTTAGAATTATACTACCTTTTATTCTATATATAAGAAATAATTAGGTTGATTTAGTTTTTTTTTCTAATTTATTATTTAAATTCAATTTGATTCTTTAATTTTTTAAATTCAATTTGATCCTCTAAATTTTAAAACCAAATCATTTTTGGGGAAATGTGTAATTTGTGGGATTAGAACATTTTTAATGTCAGATTTCAAACAAGAATCTTGTATTCAACATCTACTCTTATAGAGATCTTACATAATAAAGATAATAATGAGATCTCGAGGATAGAAAATGGGTTCTTGTAGAAAAATCTTGAAAATCTCTTCACAATGATAAAAAAAAAATACAAACAAAACCAACAATCAACACGCGGGAACAACAAAAAAACAATGGAAGAATGAAAAAAAAAACAAGAACGAAGGTTGCAGGAGGGGGAGATCGCGAGAAGGGGAAGGGGGAAGGTCGCTGAAGGGGAGGGAGGTTGCGTCCACAGTGGAGGGGAGGGGGAAGGGGGCCGCAACCGCAACTGAGGGAAAGGAGAAGAAGAAGGTCGCTACGACGGGGAAGGACCCTTGATGGAGGAAGAAGAAATAGAGACATAATGTATAAGGAGAGAGGGAAGGGGGAACGGGAGGCCGTCATCACGGAGGGGAGG
>NC_038242.2:2674220-2756688 GCF_000004515.6 Glycine max | reverse complement strand
CCAATCATCATTATTTTAATTAATTATTTTCAAATTTAAGTTAATAGAACCACTAACGTTGTTGGCAAAAATAGAGAAAATAAACTAAAATGAAACTTTAAAAAATATAAAGAATTGAAACAAAAAAATTTAAACTTAATATATAAAAAAACTAAAAATAAACTTAACGGACCAAAAGTGATATTAAGAAGAAAAAAATACAATTCACGATATTCCATTTTTTATATCTACAAAATATTATCCTTTTCAACTCGTTCAACGAAATATACGAATCATAATGTGATAACACTTTAGAAAGTTGATCAGGTCTCCTAAAAAACAAAAAGGATTAACTACATTTTTTATTTATGATCTTTTCTCAATTTTCATTTTTGATTCTTAAACAGAATATTGATTAGTCTTGATCCCTAATCTTTTGCTCTATTTTTCGTTTTTATTCCCTGACATTAATTTGCTCGTTAAGTAATGAGGTGTGTTTATAGGTGGTGATCGGTTGGATGCCAAGGAGGATGTAGTTTTAACGTGGTGAACAGTAATTCATACACTTAATTTTTAAAAATTAAATATTTAATAAAATCTGTTAACATTTTGTTTTCTTTTTATTTATTTTTAAATAAGTTTGCTCACATATTGACCAAACAAGCATTGAGCCTCAATATTGATTACCAAGTTTTTGAGTTTGCTCTTGATTGTATTTTGAATGTTTTGAGAGCATATTTTGCTCACATTATGTTTCATAAAGGTTTAGTCCTCTGATGATGTAATTCATAAATCACCAACATAATTTCTAACTGATTAATTGTGTTTTTTTAAAACATTGACATCTCATACTCATTAAACCCTTGAGTTTTAATAAATAGATTATTGTGTTGATGGTTTTTATTTCATAAAATATATTTATAAAATTTTAAATAAATTTAAACTTATTTGATATTTCATCAATTAATTTTATTTTAACATATAGTAAATTTTGTAAAATATAAATATGTGGGTGGGTGCGTGGCCGTGTGTTCTTAATGCACTTTTAAAGAAGAGAGTAAAAATAGTTAATATTAAGTTAAAATATAATTTTCTTCCTTTTATTTTTTTAATATGTGATTTTAGTCACCTAATTTTTATTATATACATGTCATCTTCATTTTTAAAAATAATTCATGATTTAGTCTCTTATTTTTTAATTGAGATATTTTATTTCTCGCTTTTAAAACATTCATAATTTTAGTCTTAATAGTCAATTTTAAATATTGATCTATGTACTCACTAAACATTGATCCGCATGAGGCTATTTTTTATCCACAAGACAAATATTTTTAAAAAAATATTTAATTGCTAACAAGCTTTATTTTAAAAAAATAAAAAAGTACATCTTCACGTCTAAAATTGATAAAGAAAACTAAAATCACATATCTTTTAAAAGCCATAGATGAAATATCTAAATTAAAAGTAAGGACACTAAAATCATAATTTTTTAAAAGTGAATAACAAAATGTCTCAATTAAATAAAAAGGAGACTAAAATTACATATTTTGAAAAAATAAAGGAAAAAAATTACATTTTAACCTTAATATTAAGAATGTCTCATTAAAAGAATGAGATATAAGTTATTTATTTTTATTTATAATATAAAAATTGATATTATTTTTTTATGATACGAAGAAACAAATTTGTCATTAAAATGATTGTCAACATGGATTGCTAGCATAGGAACATATTTATAATAATATGTTTTTTTTCGTCTTCTCAATCCGGTGACTGACAAATGCGTCCCTCAAAGATAAAAATGGAAAATTTAATCCCGAAAGTTTAAAAAGTGTGACAAATATATCCGAATGTTAATAATGAATTATATATGAGAGAAGCGGGAGAAAAAGAAGTAAAATACAACTTAATATTTGAATTCTTATACTTTGATTATCTATCTATTTATCCATCTATCAAATTGTTAATTAGTTATTTAATTAATCAATATAACTACTTATTTTTTAAAATAAAATAAATTTCTTTAGTTTTATGATATAAAAAAATTGAGTTACCATTTTAAAAAAATGAAAGTCATTTATTTTTTAACATTTTTTGTTACTTCAATTAATTGTTAACTTTTATCACGTACTCTATCACAATATTTCAAATGGAATGCATCCATTTATTTCTTAACATTTTTTGTTACTTCAATTAATTGTTAACTTTTATTACGTAATCTGTCACGGTATTTTAAATATGTAAGGTCGTTGCAGTCCCTAAATTAGCGATACATCATCTCAAAGAAAAAGAATAAATTTCTGTATTATTTTTTTTTTGAAGTTAACCTCTTTATTGATTTGAGCATTATTGTATTTTTTATTTAAATTTATTTAGATTCTTTATTTGTTAATAATTGTTTCCATTTGATTCATATTATGTATAATAAGTATTGTCTCGGGTGGAAGCACATAAGGTTTATCCAAGAGATTCTTTCATATTTTATACACACACACACACACACATATATATATATATATATATATATATATATATATATATATATATATATATATATATATATATTATTGATTAAGGAAAAAGACTTATAATTTCACTTTAACTTTATCTAGTTTAAATTTTGTGAGACTTTTTTTTAAAAAAAAAATAGTTGATTAACTTTTTTAAAAAAATAAATTTGGTCCACGACCGGTTATTTTTTTTCTATTCAAAACTCTCGATATATTATTTTCAATCTAAATATAAAGGTACTTAAGCTAAAATTGTGATATGGAATAATTTTAAAGATTAAAAGTGAAAAATTTAGTAGAAATTTAATAAATTTATAAGATATAAAATAAAGTTTTTTTTAACAGCAAAGATTAAGGTTTGATAAAAAATTTAAAATAATAAAAATATATATATCAAAAGGCACTTTTTAAAATATATTACATAAATACTAAACGAATAAGAACAATATCATGGTATATTGACAATAATATTTTTGGGACTAAATTTTGTATTTTTATTTTTCAGGATACATTTGAAATCGTAGTGGGAAGATAAAAAGTTATCATGGTATACTCACAATCTACGCAATCATTTCAGTGACAAATTTATTCCTTTATGCCACGTAAATTATTTTATTAACGGTGACGGATGAAAATTAACCATCAAATATATTTGTTATATTTTTTATATTTTTAAGTACTAAATTTTATATTTTTATTTTTTATAAAATATTTATTAACGAATTAAACAAAAATGACTATTTATCTTATAAATTATTAGAATAATCACCGAATAGATGTTATATGAATTACCACAAAAATAAAGTAGTTAGGAATACCTGCCGCATCGTACTTGACGTAAGCGCTTGTGTCATCAAATAATTGTTCTGTACACGATCAAAAGTTGAGCTGGTATAAGTCAAAGGGAGAAATAAATTAAAATAATCCTATTTACCGAAAAATTAAAATATTTGTTCAGACAGTAAAGAGCAAAGGTTTTTTTTTTTTTTTTTTTTTCTCTAGCAAAGGTGATAGCTGGTTTTTATGTTTGTCAATTTATATTTTTATTTAAGCTTAAAACTATTTTTGGTTTTTGTATGTTTGTTTTTTTAATGTATGTTTTTAGTTATTTTAAAATATGTTTATTTTATTTTTTATCTTTAAAATATTTTAGATAATATTTTTTATTATTTAAAATATTATCATGAAAAATAAAACAAATACATTTTACAAAAGACTAAAACAATAAAAATTACATAAAAAAATAAAAAATTAAATTACAAAAACCAAAAATATATTTTATTTTTTTATTTATTATTAAAAAAATGTGAAAATGGAAAGAAGTAGGAAAATGAGATAATTTTTTAAGCCATACCACTTGAACTGGAATGTTATATACTTATAATTAATAGTTGTTTATCTGACTTTTTAATGGTCATATATAAGTCTTTTTTGATGAAAATATTATTAATATATATATATATATATATATATATATATATATATATATATATATTATAAATGGTGTAGAAAAAAAGTTATTTATTTCTGGGAGTTTAAACAAATCGAACTCAACCCAAAATTGAGTAAACTGGAAAAAAAGTGACTTTGGAGTAGACTGGAGCGAATGAATAGGTTATTCAGGTCTAAATAATGATTTGATGCGGGTTTGTTGGTCGGGTTCAATTTTGCATTTTTAGTCCGTTTATAATCGAACCCTACCAACTAAGCTAGTTAAGCTAACTCAAGTCCAGTTTTAACCAAAAAGAGACATAAATCATATCATAGCATCTCAACAAAGCTTGACCCACGTTTTAACTTTTAAGAAATATATCTGCTCATTTCTCACACATTGACCTAATCCTTTGATGCACTGCTCAACACTCTCTTTCTTTTCCTCTCTTGTACGTCCCCTAACCCTAATGCTCCCTCCTTCTCTTCTCTGTGTGCGATGATTGCACTGACCCATTACTTTTCCTTTACCTTCCTTCTCTTCTTCGCTCTTTGTTCTCATCAAAACGAGTCAAGTGATGTTACCTAATTGTGTTGTAGCACCTCCAACACCCTTCACACTAATGGAAGCCTCTCAGTCCTCATCTACCATCTTGAAGCCCAACGACAACTCAAACAAGTTCCTTCTCTTCCCTCGTCCACTGTTAGAATCATTTTGTTTGTTCATGGAGAGACAAAAGAAAGGAGGAAACAAGGATGAAGATGTCTTCGAAAATCACACTAGGGTAGCACAACACCGTCATCTATGACAATGGTAGCACAAAATCCTTAATTGCACCAACCTGAACTCGTCCAAATCGAAGTGCTCTTCGATTGGGTTCGGTCCACGAATGTCAACCCGTAGGGTTGTGTTTGATGTTTTTTTTTGCTTGAACTCGTCCGACTTGAACCATTGCACACTCCTAGGAAGAACCATCATAAATATTCATTTCTTGTTTTTTGTTTGTCCTTTAGTGGAAGACACCATTCTCAATGGGGAATCCCTCCTCACTAACTCCTCAGCAGTGACATATACCTTTTCAAAGCAGGAGATGCTACTCTAATTGGTCTTTTGGCTAGCGACAATTACTACTTTTCTTAAAATTATATAAGTTTTTTAAAATTATAATTATTATTTTTATATATAAACGATATAATATGGTGATTAAAATATTATATATAATTGTTACAATTATTTTCTATTCTCCTTTGTTTTTTTACCTATTTATAGTAATATTATTAATTTATAGTTTATAAGTAGGTACAATAGTACAAGTATACAGATCTTACTTGTTACAGCTAGCCCACAAAGTAGGAAATTCATCCATAGAACATTAATTGTATTTTTCCTTGTTGAAGGCCAATATCTTATCGTATACCAGAGCCTTATTACGTAATTACACAGTAATTAGCTTCCAAATATTAAGCAAATCTAACTCCTAACTCCCCAGAAAAGATTGTAACATGCCAGAAAGTAACAACTCATTTCATCACTTGTCACTTGCCCTATATTCCTTTCATAAAAGCAGAGGAAATGAATAACAAAAAGGGAAAACACACAGGCACGAAACAAAGTATCTCAATCAACTTGTGAAGTATAACATATATTCAAAATTAGGTAACATCATTATCAGGTGGAACACTATCCACATTCCATAACAACTTTAGCAAGCTACTGGTTTATCAATGAAAACACAACTATTAAAACAGATATTACTTTAGACAAGTAAGCATAGCTAAGCTAAAATATTCCCCACCCTTCATACTTCTAACACTCCCATTAAACAAATAACAAACAAACACAGGAACTGAAAATAAACTGTTCAATTCCACATTTCGATTATCTTGCAGATACTGCAAGATAAAGAGGCTAGTAAAACATATTTTTCAAACTGGGAAATTTTTTTGTCTAATTTAGAAGAATGAAAATTTTGAAGAATTAAATTTTTACTAAGGAGTAGTTAGATCGACCTACCTAACATTTATATAGTGGTGATCATGAGCATCGAACACGGTCGAGAGAGGTGACCGCCCAAGCCTCATTTTTAGAGAAACACAGATTTTTTTTGTTATATAAATATTAAAATGAAATTTTATATAATTTTAAAATTATATAAAGAAATTATTATAAAACATGAGATAATTATCAATTTTTTTAGAAAAAAATATTAGTAATTAATCAAATAATGAATGATGCTACTATTTCTCAATAGAAAACTATCCATATTTTTTAAAAAATGAACCCACAATTTATATACAATAATAAATGTAAAGAGAATTGTGTGATATATTATTTTCTTTCACTTCCATCGATATTAACTTAATTACGTAAACAAAGCTTTGAAATGTTTTAGTTCGCCTAGCACACCAAAAATGTCATGAAGTGTTACGGTCGTTCTCGTTGGTTGATCTTAAATTAATTTAACGTTTCTAATATTTTTAGAAAAGTGAGACACGTGACCCTACAACACATACTTTTTTCAATTGCTAAATCTAATCACTTGTCAAAAGAAAAAAAAAACTCATCTCCTCAGTTGCATAATAAGAAACTGCTATATTCAAATGTGCGATTAAAATATATCCTTTTAATGTACCATTTCCATATAGTCAAAATTCCAGTGGATTATAAAACTTTCAGTTACTAAATAGTCATTAGAAGGGTATAATTTCAAGTGCTGCAGTTTTGTGGAAATTAATAGGTAAGTTCTCCGATTTCAAGAATATGTGTCTGGTTAAAATCAATATTGAAACAATTTTAATTGGTCATGGCATAAAAGTGCTTGAATCAACCTGGTGCGATTCAAGTGTTAAATGCTTGAATCAATTTGACGCTTTTAATTTGGATACAATTCAAGTCCCTGCATATTGCTGATGGCGGAAAATTATGTGCATAGGGCGAGAGACAATATGCTAGAAGTGTTACATGAATGGCTGAAAACACAGAAGAACAATTCTACTCACGTGTCTCACTTTAATGATGATATTAGACACGTTAGATTAATTTAAGATCAATGGAAAAAAAATGAGTGTAACACTGTTTAGTATTACATTAACGTAATTTAATTTAATACTCTAGTGTGTATATAATTTTTAAAATATTTGATTTTTTTTATAAATATTATAAAATTTTTTATGATTCAATGAAGTTTTAATTTAATTTAAAATATTTTAATTTTAATATTTCATTTTAATTAAATAATTTTTATATTCTCACGTAAGAGAGGATCATTTTCATATATGAAAAGTATGCATGTCATGCATAATCACTAATATGGTAAACATTTATTTTTTAAGTGTTTAATTAAATTGTTTACCTAATTACCTAAATGCACATTCAATTCAAATATTTATTTTACTTATTAATAATATTTGTGAAATTAAAGTTATTAATAATTTTAAATAAATTTATAAATGTCTGAGAAAAAAAATATGATATATTATAATGCAATATCATTCACGCTGACAAAATCATATGTTTGATAGATAATAGATAGATATTACTCCCCCCCGCTTATTGATAGATATTACTTTTATATATCGTTTGATTTTATTATACTGTAATTTTGACGCCGTATCTTAAATCTATGGTAAAAGTCTTTTACTAATTTTGCTATATTACCTTTTTAAAATTCATATTTTTAAAAAAAATCGATTTTATTACTTCCCTTTCTTTTCTTTTACTAAATTTTCATTTATTTTGTACATGTATAGTTTTTTGTGTTTTTTTAATTTTTTTAAATAGATATAAATTAAAAGTATATTAATATTATACAAATCATAAAAAAAATCTTATATTATTCTAAATGATAAAAACATATACATGATCAGATGATAATCTAATATGAAAATATTAAATAAACAAATAAATTATCAAATTAGAAGTAAAAATTTGCAGAAAATTTCATATGACAATTTTGGTAAGTACTTTCATATTACAAATAAATACAATATAAATATATTATGATTACAATTTTTAAGTTAAAATTATAATATACGCCATACGTTAAGCAGCTACAAATATTATAAAATAATATTACTATCTGATATTTGCCGATTATAATATATATATATATATATATATATATATATATATATATATATATATATATATTATAATGTAATCTATGGGCTAATTGACAACATGTATATTTAAATTTATTCAAAATGAAAAATATTATTTTAAATATATAAATACATTAATATGCCTTGATTATATTAATTTCACTGTTAATAATTTAAGTAATATAATGCAACTAAATATGATTGATTAAATATTAGTAATACAAACTATTATACGATTCTCTTATTTTGGTTAGACTAATTATTTAAAATATTAAATTAAAATTTAAGATTATAATTAAAGCAATAATTAAAATATAATTATTTCAGGTGTGGAATTAAATTATTACAATATTATCACATAGCATCATTAACGTTGTCAAAATTTGCTTATAAAAGTAATAAAGGAAAAGAGGAAGAGAGTTGGTTTCGCACACAACACATACCAGAGAAGCGAAGTGTAATAAATACTATTCTCTCTTTTATAATGTTTCCATTACAACAAAAGTCTTCAATTTGCTCATTCAGTTAAACTGAATAGATGATATTACATAAAAAAAGAGAGAAAAAGATATCTTATTGTGTTGATATAGCTTATGATGCAACTTTAAGTTTAGGAACTAGTATAAATGTTGGTAAGATCTAGATGTGCACCACATTTAGTAGCCGGGAATGATAGGTGGAGGGGGTGAAGCATAAGAAGAGCCGAAGTGAGGGGGAAGAACGACATCTTCAAAAGGAGGAGGTGAAATAGAGGGTGTAGGAGGTGGTGGAGAGTGTATTGGTGGTGGTGGAGAATGCACTGGTGGTGGTGGGGAGTACACGGGTGGTGGCGGAGAATGAACTGGTGGGGGTGGAGAATGGACGGGAGGTGGTGGAGAGTGAACAGGTGGAGGAGGAGAATGGACGGGAGGTGGTGGAGGAGAATGGACGGGAGGTGGTGGAGAGTGAACAGGAGGTGGAGGAGAATGGACGGGAGGTGGTGGAGAGTGAACAGGAGGTGGAGGAGAATGGATGGGAGGTGGTGGAGAGTAAACAGGGGGAGGAGGAGAATGGACGGGAGGTGGTGGAGAGTGGACAGGTGGTGGAGGAGAGTGAACAGGAGGTGGAGGAGAATGGACGGGAGGTGGTGGAGAGTGGACAGGTGGTGGAGGAGAGTGAACAGGAGGTGGAGGAGAATGGACAGGAGGTGGTGGAGAGTGGACAGGTGGTGGAGGAGAATGGACCAGTGGTGGAGGAGAGTGAACAGGAGGTGGAGGAGAATGGACGGGAGGTGGTGGAGAGTGAACAGGAGGTGGAGGAGAATGGACGGGAGGTGGTGGAGAGTGGACGGGAGGTGGAGGAGAATGGACAGGAGGTGGTGGAGAGTGGACAGGTGGTGGAGGAGAATGGACAGGTGGTGGAGGAGAGTGAATTGGTGGGGGAGGGGAATGTACTATTGGGGGTGGTGGAGAAGGAACATGTGGTGGTGGGGAGTGAACTGGTGGAGGAGGAGACTGAACAAGTGGTGGAGGAGATTCTGAAGGTCTTTGTCGTTGTCGAGGTGCTTCCCTATGGGGATCTTCCTCTGGTGGTGGTGCTACTTTGGGTGCTTGTGGTGTTGAAGGATTAGAGGGAGAAGGAGTTGCTTTGGGTGGTTGTGGCTTTGGTGTTGGAGGATTTGAGGGAGAAGGGGTTGCTTTGGGTGGTTGTGGCTGTGGTGTTGGAGGATTTGAGGGAGAAGGGGTTGCTTTGGGTGGTTGTGGCTTTGGTGTTGGAGGATTTGAGGGAGAAGGGGTAGGTTTGGGTTCTTGTGGCTTAGGGGTTGGAGGATTGGGGGTAGAAGAGGTGGGGCTGGGTTCTTGTGTCTTTGGGGTAGAAGGGGTTGGGCTGGGTTGTGGCTTTGGTGTTGAAGGGGTAGGTTGAGGTTGTGGCTTTGGTGTCTCAACTTTAGGAGGACTGGAAGGTTGTGATTCAGATGGAGATTTTGGTGATGGGCTAGATGGTGTTGTTGGAGGATTGGAAGAATGAGATGGGTTTCCACTTCCACATTTACAATCCACATGCTTGCTTATCACCACATTGCAAACGTCTGCAACCTTTTGTTTTGGCCTATTTGGTATGCAATTGTTCTCATCATCCAACACAACATCTTTCTTAGGAGGCACACAACCTTCTTCCTCACCGTTGAAATAGTTATAAGAGAATGTGAAGTTGACCAAATTAGGCAAGCTGCAAACATTACGTGGGACAAAACCCGTGAGCTTGTTGTGTCCAATGGATAAGTGCTCCGCGTTCTTAAGCCCATCAAATGTCCTTGGTAACATGCCAACAAAGTTGTTTTGGCTTATGTCAAACACATAAACTTGTTCGAGCTTTCCAATCTCTGCAGGCAAGCAACCAGTGAGGTTGTTGTTGATTAAAACAAACTCGTTCAATGTCTTTGTCATGTTGCCAATACTTGAAGGCAGACAACCTGTGAGATTGTTATAGGCAAAAACCATAACTGAAGCTGGAGAAGATCCCATGTTCTGAGGAATTGTGGACGTGAAACGGTTATTGTTCAAAAAGATAGCGTCAAGGCTTTTGTTGAAAAGCTCAGAAGGTAATTCCCCTTCAAACTCATTGAACCTGAGGTCAAGGAATTTAATGTCTGGAATTAAAAGCACAGGCTCAGGGAATCGCCCAACAAAGCGGTTGTTGCTGATGTCTAGCTCATAAAGAAGCTTAAGCTTGGAAAAACTTTTTGGGAGAACCCCACAAAACCTGTTTGAGTTTATATGGAAAAGCGCAAGGTCGGTTAACAAACCGATCTCGGGGGGAATGTAACCTGCGATGTCTGCATGGTTAAGGTCAATCCCAGCTACAACATCGATCTTTGGATCATCTAAGGCCTTTTCACAAAAAACTCCGTTATAAGAGCAAACATTTGGGCCCTCCCAATTTGCTGTGAAATTTGATGGGTCTGAGTAGATTGCTTTTTTTAATGCCTCAAGAGCAATGTATGCACTTTTTAGTCTGGGGTTGGGGAAAGTTAGATTTGTTTCATAATTGTCTGCATAGTTGTCAGATAATTCATCATTCTCGTGTAAGTGCAATAATTGGCGACGAACAATGAAAGAAGCTTCAACATTGGAAAGTGCATGAGAGACAGATGATGAAAGGAGGAATAATGAGAGCAATAGAAAGTAACTCGTGGCCATTTTGTGAGATGTGCTACCTTGGAAAGCCCCAAGGCTCTTATAGAAGAGATGGGAGAAAAATGAGTTAGAAAGGGTTATATTGAGAGGTAGAGAGGGACACGTTAAGGGCCATATGAGAGGCTTTGTTACAATTTCTGAACTCATTATGTGAACGTCTTTTATACAAATTTTCATGGTACAAAAATAGATAATGCTTCTTTTGCGTTGTAATGTTTTTAATTTTAGACATGTTTGTTTCAATTATAGTTTAATTAGGCAAGCAAAGGTTGTAAAAGTTTCTTTCCTACATTTGCGTTTTGTGTAATATAGCTTAGGCATATACCAAAGTCAACAATCATGTATGGTTAATATCTACGCGGTAAAGAAACACACGATTCCACTTTGTTAGCTTGTCCAGTTTATTTTTATATCTTTCACTCTCTTTTTTTTTGTGATTTTTTTATAGGCATTTCAAATTTTTATTTTCCTACTTTCTCTATTCCTTAAGAAATTTCCCTTTTACTAAATAGGATCATTCAAATGTTTCCGTAGACTAATCTTTAATGTCTTTGTTTTAAGTTTTTTTTCCTCCAAAAATGCTCCATTCCTTTTTCTTTTTCTTTTTTTTTTTAATTTTGAATACTACTCATGATACAATATCCTTCTTCCTATAAGTAAATATATTTGAACAAACACACTATTGAAATTCATTATTTTTTGTATGTTTTTTTTTTCTCTCATATCATATCTATACATCTTCCTCTAAGTATTTAGTATCAGGTGTTCATGCAATATTTTTCTTTCATATACTTAATTTTCTTTTATATTACATTATCTCCCTATATTTTTTTGGATGAATATTTACTATAACATTTATGTTTAAAACCTATAACATAAAATATATACCAATGACATAATATAAATAGCCTTTTTAACTTGTTTCATTTCATTACTAAATAAAATCTCATATAATACTATCCGCTATGTAAGAATTCAAATTATATATTCAATTAGATAAACGTAAAATTTCACATAATAATACATTCTCTTAAACTATGATTCTTTTAGATACATGAATTTTAAAAACTCTCATATTCAATGTTTTATGTATAATCTTATGTAAAAAATAAAATAAAAAATCTACAGACTTTTTATCAACGCCTATCATTTTTATGTCACAGTTTATTTATTTATTATTATTGAGCATTATATTTTTTTCATAGGAAATGTGCATAAATATATAAACATCAAATATGTACGTAAACAACACAATTTTTTTTTGAAACGTACGTAAACGAGTATTATATTGAGGTCTATTAGTTGAGAACTAAGGTATTTATTATAGTCTCAAACTTACTATAACTTGGGAGATAATAGGTAGTACCCAAGCGATACACGAGTAATTTTTTTTATTATATAGATAATTATATTAAAAATTTTGATTATTTTTTAATACTCTCGAAAGAAGAAAAAATCAATTTTAATACCTAAAATATAAAATTTATTGATTAATAAAAAATAATAGAAGAACAATAAAAATAAAAATAATATAATATAATTAATATTCAATATAACTGTAAAATTAATTTTGACACTACTAGTTTTCCAAGATCAAATAAACTTGCATAAACAAATGAAATTACATAACAAAATCAATATTTTGATTTTATGGTATGAATGCAATGTTATCCCATTTAAAATATCATTAAGTTGATGACATTAATTAAAAAATTTAATGGTAATAGTTATGGACAAAAATCATAAAAATCACTAATATACAATTACACATGATTGCCAATTAAATTAAATGCTAATGATTTTTGTAACTTTCAACCATTTAATCAAAATTAGTATATTATTAACATTTTACTTTGTACGGGATTTCCTTTAGGTGAACTTTTTGTTCGGGAAAATATATATTATTTTTTGAAGAGAGATCATGAAAAAACTTATTGTAGTAAAACATGCAAATGATGGACATTCTCAAGCCGACTTATCTCTTTATTACAAATAAAAGCAAAATTACCTAATTGATGGGGAAAAAAAATCTAAGAGATACAATATATTTTAAGATGAGTTTAATGGTCACCATGTGATCTTGATCTAGTTACAAATTATTATTGATATAACTTTTAAAGTAATTATCATAAAAATCAATAATCTTATCCTACATGATAGGTTGTGATTGAATGATTATGTAATTTTTTTTATAAGTGCATAATCTTTTTTTTCTTGTAAGATTCAATCACTTATAAGAAACATCATTTCTCTATGACATATTTCAAATCCATATTTTTATTTAAGAAGCACATATGACCGAAAGGAGGCCGGTAGGGGTTCAGATATTTGATATTCTAATTTTTATTTAAGATCAAAATGAAGTTTTTCTAATTTTTGGATTTTTTTTAGTAAACACTTATGGATTTGTTGATAAAAAAAAATTACTATAACTTATGGGATCAACTATATGGGCAATGATCCATGTACAAGCCTCATTAATCAATGAGATTAAGCATTTTGCTTCGTCAAATGATTGTGTTTTGTTATATATATATATATATATATCAAGAAGAAATTTAGTGATTGATGGTGTAGCTAGTTTGGAGCTTTGGCCCATTCTCTCCCCCTAGTGTTAGATGCTATAATGTTCTTAGTTTGCGTGGAGATGTTATTTGATTCCTATAAGTATTTTTTTGAGTATCCAGGTCTTAGATATCTTGTTATAATCTTTTTGTAGAATGTAAAACATACTTAATTTCCAACATAATTTAAGCATAAATATACAATGCATGAGAAATATCGGTAAGAACATGGTGACCAACATGATAGCTAGCAAGAGAATGAACAACTAAATTTGCTGGTCTCCTTACAAAGCCAATTTTATAGTTAGGCAAAGATTGAAGCAGTAACCTAGCTACGTTGTTGTACTAGACCTCGATCCATTCTGTCAGATTCTCCACCTCCTTCTGTAATTAATATTCGTGGAAGAGTCGTTGACATGACAATCTATTTGGATGAAAACCTGATCAATATGCATGTCCTTCAGTCAACTAATGGTTTACCTGATAGCAACACAGCAGCAGATCAACACTCAGCCCACATCACAGAAAACATACACAAACAGGCCTAAGAGAGGGAGTAAGAAGCCCGCTTACCTGCAGGACTTCGTGTAATCGCATTTGGCGCTAAAGCTCTTTAGTTCCTTAGTCCCGTGTGCTTGTAGAACTCTCCAGAATCTGTTATAGCATTCTGTTAGTTGGTTGAAGAGGAAATTCTGTTAGCTTCAATAGTATAAATGTAATAAGAGGTGAAATGAATGGGATATCAGAAAGCTTATCTCTATTTTTGCTCTTCCTTATCTCCTCCTATAGCTTAGAATCGTATCATAGCCTCACCTTCGTGTACTTGTGGGAACACATCTTTGATAATTGATTTGGCTATCACAAACTGCCCCCCATCACCATGGTACACACGCCCATGCCCAATAAAGCTGCATCCACGAAATCACCCTTGGGATAGTATTTTGCTTTGAGAGCTCGCGATATCATAGCATAGAAACGTCACCCTTGCTTACTCATGGACTGATCCAGAAAATACTTGCATTTTTATTTGGTAAAATTTTTCTTAATTAATCAAATATTATGAGAAAAAATATATTGTGTGGGAACAATTGCCCCATAATCATTAACATGCATCCGTCCTGTGCTTGTCCAACATGACCAAATCAAAGCCATAGATATCTTGGAAGCCAAGGCTGCCATTATCTGTCCTCTCAATGAGTTTTTCTCATCTCTAAAGTTCTTTTATAGTTTACACTAAAAGTGCATACCAATTAAAATCTAAAGTTGAGGAAAAAATTTAAAATTATTATTTTTTGAATAAATAAAGATCGACCGAATGATTAAATTATAACATTTAACAAAATTAAAAACAGAGATCCAAAATATAATTAATCTTTATTTTTTAAAAATATTCACACACATACAATAAAAAAGTAATTTATATATTTTTCTGACAAATATAATTTATATATTTACAAATATTTGTTTACTACATATTTTAATTATATAAAATAAATATTTGACCCGTGGCTAAAATTAAAATACTTGTTCCTAGGTATAGCAAGTGAATTGAGAATAAAATAATAGGTGAGACGCGGAGTTGTGACCCACCATTCCATTTTTGTTAAGCATCAAAATCTGATCTTCAGTTGTCATTCGTGGGCTACGAGCCAATCAGTTTGAGAGTCCCTTATCCAAATAAATACCCACTTTTCGTGCCATTAGATTTTCCGTCGTTGAAAATCCCTTCCTATCCACAGGTAAGTTTGGTTGATCAATATTTTTTTTTTTTTTGCTGGGTAGCAGTGAGGATCAAATTCAAATGGCTATGGCCACAGCTGTCGTGTGTCCTCAGAACATCACCGGAGCCATCGTGGGCTCACCCAAGAAGAGAGTGGTGCACGTGAGAGGGTTAAATTCATTTGGGGGACTGAAGGCTAGCAATGGTGTTGTCTCTTTGGGACTTCCTATGAGCACTGAGAAGTGCTTTGCTAAGGTTGTGAGTTCAGTGAAAGCAGCAACATCAAATGGAAAAGGAAAGGGTGGAGGGGCACTCTCCTCCACGTGCAACGCCGCAGGTGAGATATTCACGATTGCTGCTATCATCAATGGACTTGTTCTTGTCGGGGTCGCAGTTGGGTTTGTGCTCCTGCGAGTTGAAGCATGGGTCGAGGAGTCCGAGGCAGAATGAAACTTTGTTGAATCAGATAAGCAAGTGATTAATTAATATCCAGAAAGTTGTATGTTTCTATATTGATGCTCTGCTTGTTCTTGTTTTCATAATGACTTGTATATTTACCTGTGAAGTTTCATCATTTTCTTGTTTTGTTCATAATTGGCATGAGCTGCTGCATTGAACCTAGAAGTGAGTCTCTGGCTCTCTCCAACGAGAAATCATATGTAATGTAATTCTTGCACACCCATTAAATATGAGAAAGAAGTATACATCAAATAAATTAATTTTTGAAATTACAGACTCGACAGTTTAAATCTTATCACAAAAATTTATTTTTAATTTTAAAGTTGTTGATATTGATAATTTTTTTTTTTATAATTTTAATTTTAAAGCTGTTAAATATTGATTTTTTGATCATTTTAATTTTGGTAATTTCAAAGGTTAAAAATATTTTTAAACACTAAAGTAATATGTTTTTATATTTTAAAGATTAAATTAACCGTACTCGAAATTTCTGTGAACCGGCTAACATCGCATGAGGCAGTAGGATTGTTCCGACTTCCGGTAGCAATCCACACGGAGCGAACGGTATGAGAATGAAGAAAATCGTGTAAGGTCACAGATAATCTTCCATGGATAAAATTCTTTCCAAATTTAAGACTGCGGAAAGGAGATTTATATCTTAGTAAAACTATATTGCCACCTTCTTACTTCGATTTCATGCACACACGACTTGTATTCCGCTCAAGAAAATTAACTGATGATATATGAAAGATAAAAAACGAACTTATCAAATTATAAATATTTAATAAAATTAACAGTTAAAATAACTAAAAAAGGTAAACTAAAAAAGTTATAATTTATTTTAAAAAATAACAAACAAATAAATAAATATATTAAAAATAAAAATAATGAAAATATAAAAATTTAAAAATTAGAAATTATTAAAAAAAATTATTTATCAAACCTTTAATTTTTTTTCAACTAATAAAAAAAATTAAAAATTAATTAAATATTTTGCGGAATATAATTTATATCACCTTAATAAAAAAATTATTATATCGGCAGAAAATGATTAATGTCAATCACTTCTTTTTATCTCATCTTAAATCATCGTAATTCGCAGGGATGTGTAGAAATTTAGTGGGACCAGATAAAGATACTAAAAACCATAATTTGCGTAATGATAACTAGAAAAGTGCTTACAGCACTCCCGTGTTACCAAAACCAGCCAAACGTGCGTGATTTTATGCGACGTGCGTGCGCATACATAAAGGGAAAGCGACTGCATGCTGCGAGTTAACGTGAAATTTAATAAGTTGTTTATGATAAAAAATTGCAGCCAGCATTCTAAAAGAATGAGGTAAATAATATAGTTTGCAATGGTCAGGGTGTGATTGGGTTAATAATGGAAGGGACATGGATTAACGAGATATCCAACGGGGTTTCAAAAAAGAGAAAGTGTTTGCAACCTATCAATCCCAGATGTATGGGGTTAACGATGTCTCTAATTTTCTGAATAAACCAAATTTCTAATGAATTGCAGCCAACATTCTACCGCAAGAAAGCGTGTTAAATTAATTAAATCAAACTGGTAAGAAAAAGAAACTAAAATTGATAAAAACATTTATGGAATTTAAAGAAACAGCATTGCAGCTGCCAAAAAAGCAGATGACCCTGGATCAAAACTCTAGCCAGAAAATAGTTAAGCAGGATTCGATCAGTATGTAATGAGCTTTCTCACACTGAAGGTCTCTGACATACAGAAAACAGTTGCCAGCTTATAAAAGCCATCACCAGGGATGTGAAGAGCTCAAAACCGACCACTTTGGGAAAGTGCCACCCCAATCCACGCCTCAGATAGCTGCAGAAGACACAGTTCATCAAACACTAAACTACAGCAAATGACATAAAAAGTTCATGTTATGGCTGACTAAATAATTACTACCATCTAGCTAAGTAACATATCTAATACGTCTACCGACACCATATGAACGGCCATCTTATCCTAATGGACCATTTGTACAGGGAGACTAAAAGGAAAAATATGATAGCAACAGTCTATGAAAAAGGTAGGCTCAAGAAATATTTTATGCATGGTCCTCAATTCAAAGACTTGAATAGCATAGGAAAAAAATCATAGAAAAAATTAATTTGAGCATGAAATTACACATTTACATATCATCATAACAATAATTGTAATGAGCCAGGAAAGACCTTGTGATAGATGGCATGGTTGCTACAATCCCTGCACTCAAATATATAATAGGGATGAGGGTCTTGGGTTTATTTTTTCGAAGCCACATCAAAGATCCAAGTGCAGCAAGGGATATGCTCAACACCTGTGCAGATGCAAGTGCAGAAATCTTTTAAATTACAGATAATACATATACTACAAACTGCACATGAATTGAAATGTGTTTTCATTTTTCAATTATAGCACATACCAACATAGAATTAAAAGAAGTTCCAAATTCCAGGAGAATATTATTGACCAAATGTATTTCAATCTTAGAATGAAAAACAAAAGACTCTTAACATGAAAGAACATACCAAATTTGCATTAGCCTCAAGGCCCTGAAGAATGTAATCCCAAGTAAATTCTAATCCTCTGGCACCAACCCAAAGTGGAGCCAACCGATGCAGCACAGAGTCAGCAAATGCCCAGCCTGTCACAAGAAAAGTGTCAACAAGACCCAGATGAAGATCAGAGAAGCAAAGTAACAGACAAGAGACATCAGGGGCTGGCCCTAGAAGGAGAATATCACTTCAAGATATACCAAATCGAGACATAAATATTAAAAAAAAATGAACAAAATGATATTAGCCTGTGAGACATACCAAGTCCAACTGCTTGAAATTTATGATTCTGAGAGATGTTCCTGTGAGTCAACTGGGTCAAGGCAAAATAAAGCCCAGCAACATCTATAAAACCTATTAACGCCTTCAAAAACTCCTGAAGAATAAAGCCATTTGTTATCATTCAAGACAATAAGCGTAATAACAAGAACTATAAATAGCCATTGAGAACATCCAAGGGCATTGTATTATAAATTCACAGCCATCTATTGTTAATTTGTTATGTGTCTAATTTTTTATCGTCTAATACAGAAGAAGACCTCTGTAATTCCTCAAAACATAAGCAACACAACAGAAATGAAAAGAAAGGATGGCAACAATAAGGGGGAATGCTCATTCCTTTCCATTCACACTCCAATTCTCATCTTGATATAGGAAAAATCCATTGTAATAAACATGAACTTATTTCTTCTGATAACTCAGTCTGAATATTAAAAACACCTGCCCAGTTCTCATTTTTGCATACCATTCTCTTTCTTTATCAATATATGCAACTGTAACCTGTACCCTCCATGTTCATGTATGTACATAGTTCAACACATGGAATGCACAGCCAATTCACTATCACTAACTCCATCTCAACGGAGAAAACACAAAGTAGTATATTGGTGGAAGGAGTGTCAGCAATCAAAAAACAAAGAAATAGACGACAGAATCCAAACATAATACTGAGAGTTGATTTATTTATTTAATTTTTACAGAAACACAGTTTGTTTATAAAATTTGGCTGTTCTAGCAAGTAATGGGCAACTTCCAATGGCACATAAGAGATCAAACTTCACTGTCTCAACTCTCAACAGTCCACCTTAGAATTTAAGATAAAACTATGAACTGAGCAAAAGTTGACATAAAAATAGTTCTGTTAGGTAGGAAACACAGATACAGGATATAGAAAATTTTTAAAAATCACAGGATACGACACAGCTATAATAAACATATAAAATTAATATGAAATGACCGTAAAATAAAGATCTTAAATTACAAGAGAGAATTCATGTTTTAGAAGTGAACATAGTCATCGTAGATGCTAAGATTTATGGTATTTCAATTTGTATCGGTGAAAAAGTTAAAAGGAAAAGTAAAAATACCCCCCCCCCCCCCCCCCCCATAAAAAATACAATTAAAAGTATTCTAAATTTTCATTCAGTGTTCAACATGAATATTATCCAACACAACTACTATATTTAGAGTCAGTTTGGATAAGGCTAAAAGTCCTTTTGACAGATTTTGAGAGCTTCTATACTGGGAAAAGCTCTATATTTCCAGTAGAGAAGCTCTCAAAAACACTTATACCTTGTATTGAAACAGGCCCTTGGAAGTTTTCTGCTTCTTAGCATGCTAACCATTTGCAATAGCTTTCAGCAATGGAATAAAAACTTTGGCTATAAATATGGAGGTCTTCCTTTAAGGCTTAAAACTTAAATTGTTATATAGCATCCCTCCATAAACAGTATACACATCAATTCAAACATATACATAAGTAATTCAAAGACATACCTGATACGGATCAAAGCTATCGCTCTCTGATACCTTGAGAAAAGTAGCTAGACAAATAAGCTGCCACAGTATCAGACCAAAAAAAAAAAAAAAAAGAATGAGATTGTTCATTGTTATCTATCTTTGTACAACTACACAACAATAGTAGAGAATTCAGTATATTCACCAACCTTCACTAATGCCGTTGCAAGATAAACAACAGCGGCTTTGATAGAGGTGCCGAGTGTATCATACTCAGATCTGCATATTGAAACTTATTACTATACTAACATAAGAAACCACGTACGAGACCTAGCTTTTCGAGCACGCAGAAAAAAAGGGAGGGAAATTCCAAAATTCATCACAAACACAAGATTTATAGTTCATCGATATACTGGACAGACTTCACGATAAGCTATTGATTACAGGTATTCGTTGAAAGAACATTACATCAAGCAATTTCTCGGCTATAAGTAACAATTGAAGCAGGCGAAGTTGCGAGAGCATAAAATTAATAAGGGAAAGGCTAATTGTTTAAGCAATTGAAAGAAACAGGTATAGATCTGATGTGCAAATTGTGAAGAAAAAGGGAAAGAGAGAGTTACAAGGGCGTGGCAGAATAGTAGACGGCGTGGGGGCCGAAGGTGAGAATCGCGCAATTGAAGAAATGAAAGACCGTCATCTCTCGCAGATCCAGATGAAATCAGAAGAAAACACTCCACAGGCTCACTTCTCCTCAATCCACTCCTGTTAGTAAGTATATTGCTGCTTTTGATTGTTTTAACTTTTAATTTTCATATTAATTATTTTTTCTTTTTATTAATAACTTTTACTTCCTAAGAGAAAGGATGTTCTCTCCCAAGTTGGAGAAATGCTCGGTCTAAGAACATCTTTTTGGACGAAATACAAATGTTTTAAATATAGGATCCATAATCGAAGAGGTGAAAGCATTTCTTAATGATTTATTAGTTTATTACTAATTAAATTTATATTTCAATATTGTGTAATATTTTAATTAATTGAATAATATAAAATTATAAGAATTAGAATATAAAAATATGTAAATTAATATAAGTAATTAAATTATGTTATGTGATAAAAAAAGAAAATAATAATTAACAAAGTAATTTATGTGTGTAACCCTTACATATGTATTTTTTTATTTTAAAAATAATTTAAATAAAATAAAAAATAAAAAACCCTTTTGCATTGTCATGCTTACAATTAAATTTCTACATGAGGAAATTTAGCTTGTAGCATTTTATTTTTCATATGCTGCTTGAAATAACATTTGATTTTAAAAATACATATTTTTATACCATTAATTATTAACCAATTATTTCAACAAATAATTTTATAAAAAAATAACTTAATTAGTTGGCTTAACAAATTTCAAGTAATTTTTTTTAGTTTTCAGTCATTTTCTTAAAATATTTATGCAAGATATAACTTAATATTAGTCAATAAAAAAATAGAGTGTTTAACCAGTCATTTAAGTTAAATCACAATTTATCAAACCATCTTATAATTTTATTTGATGAAGATAGAGACAATCAGTAAGTGCCTTTATTTCATGATCTTATAACCTTTTTTAAAACATGACTCAAACTAGTATTTAAGTATATAACTTATTATTATAATTCAACCCAAAGATTTTACATAATAATATAAGATTTCATTATATTTATATGAGAATGATGTATTTATTAATAGGAGAATCGTCGTTTAATTCCTATTATGTGTAAATTAGACAACTGATATAAATAATGATTAAGATTAATTTTTTATCTATCATGTTGTGACTTATGAAAAAATTGTGATATCTGACTTATAAAAAAGTATAATTTGTTATTATTTTATCCTCAATATTATTTAATTTTTAATTTATAGATGCACACATGTCTTTTTGTTTTTTATATATAAAATTTTACACTATTTATATTATTTATGTTATTTTTAATGAAGTATTTCATATTTAAATAAAAATAAAAAGAATTTAAAATTAATTAAAAACCTAAAAATACAATTACTTAAAAATACATTTTTTCTCTATAAAACACAATAAAATTTATATGAAAATATAGATTCCTTTGTATATAATAATAGATTTTATTGAATATTTTTACCAAAGATGCTAAAGTGCCATAAATGAAATAGGAAAGTTACACGCTTCCAACTAATTTTTTCAAGGTACAATAAATTTATATTAAACATTTATTTATCTTTTTTAGTCATCTATCCTTTTCTTTGAGTGAACTCATGATATATACTTTTAACTTAAAGTTAAGGATTAATGTTTTAAAATATTAAAATTTGTTTAAATAATTCACTTTTTTTAAGAAATGTTTTTTATATATACAAATATAAAAATCAGATCTTTAATTTATTATCAAGGCTGGTAAAAAATTATTATAAAAAATATCTCAATTGATTAAACGACATACATGAGTTGTTTTTTTTTTTTTTACATAAAAAGTACATGTATTATTCATCCAAAGAATCAAATACATCTTCGATAAAAGAAATCCACATGATGAGAAACATCTTCAAACCACTCCATACTGTGAAAAGTAAAAGAAGCCATCTAATGTGCAGCTTGGTTTCCTTCTCTCTGTGAAAGTTAATCCTAGAAGAAATTTGCATCTTCAACTATACCAGCAAAGTAACTTGTATTTGAGGCTATATTGGAAAACCAGAAATCAAATAAGCGCTTGCATCAAGTTTAAAAAATTGCTCCAAATAAGCACATATCTGCTGCCACTTGCAATGCCCACCGAAATTCAAGAGCTTCAGTTACTTCAGGTTAAAAAACTGAATTTGACATCCTTGTGGCTCCCGCTTACTTCACCAACATCAGTTTTGATGCCTCAATTGTTCAAGGTGTAAGATCCAGTTGGAATTGTTATAAACTACGAGATACCATGAGTTTGTTTGATTCATAATTTCCAATAGATAAATAAAAAAAAAAATCTATTTACTTGTGACCACAGATTGTAAATATGTGTCCTTTTCTATCCTTCTTTCCGTTTCTGACAAACACATAATGCCTGCCATAAATGATAGAAAAGCCTGTCGTCTTGTACTGAATTTATCTCGACCAATAATCATATAATGTACATCTAAAATCATCTTAAATATCTGGCCTTTTCCATTCTTCTCTCCGTTTCTCACAAACTCGAAATTACCCTTAATTTCATACTACTAGGATCATGGAATATTCAATATTCAATAGGCAAATTAGTTACACCCATTCCGGTTGCCAAAACGTAGCTAACATCACACATATATGATATGACCATTTAATTCTTGGTCTTCGCCTATCTCTTTGCTTCATTGTTAGCTGATCTTCAAGATTAGCCTGATTCATAACCTCTATGGATTTATGAAAATTTGATTTCAAAATTCTGATTTCCACATCGATTATGCACGTTTTCGTTATTGGGACACTAGAACCAAATGCGCATTAAGATTTTTACTATTAAATCAGAACATAAAATCATGCATGTTAAATATATAGTAGAGATCCTGTCCACCTTTCACAATAAATTGCCATCTCCATTTCTATGGTTTTGCTGTACGTCATTGTGGATGCATGGGGGTGGGGGGAGTTGGTTTTTATTTGGTGAAAGGGACTTTACGATTTTATTTTGTTGTCATCACATTCGCTGCCGGGTTTGATTGCTCAGTAACTTGTCAATGCAAGAAGGAATGTTGGAGAATATGACAATTGACAAATGCAATAAGAAAGGGAGGGAGAGATGTTAGAAACGTTCAAATCATTAGACTAAAATACGAGTATGATAATCCGCCCGTTGATTAAAATCAATATAAGAACTTTGGTTTCTTCACTTTCTTTCTTAAACCAAATATATTGCGGTAGTGTATATAGGAATTATGGTAAATTATTAGTCGTTCGATTGATGTCCTTCTCTCACACGTAATGTGACTGTGCTAATTAATTGTCAATGTAATTTGGACTATTTGTCTCCTTTTTTATTTATTGGGAGTAGCATGACCCGAGTAATCGAGGAGGAGATTAAGAATCATTTTGGTAGATGTAACTAAAACCAATTTTCAGTGGCAGCTGCCATATGCCCAACAAAACTGATTACAGGCACATGACCTTCTGCACGAGAGTGGACCCTTGACACAAGTAGCTACGTGCAGTGCTCCTGCAGCCACTACATATTTGCAGCTGATCAATTAGCTAGCTTGTTGAACCACTTATTTATCTCTCTGCTTCCCACGACACAAATTAAACCTCTTCCACTTTTTCTGCGCAAGAGTTCCATCTCCTTTTTCTATTTTTTTTCTTATTTATTTAGTGCACGTTGATTTCAATTTTCTTAACAAATATATATATATATATATATATATTTTTGAAATCAAGCTCTCTTAAGAAAGCTGTCATTTTTTTTTACTTGGAAAATTAATATCAAACACACATAGGATAATTCTATTCCCACGCTTAAAAGCAGTATTCCATAATCAGTTGTCGGTACCAGTAGACCAGGAGTACGTACTAGTATTTATTATCATAGTTTCAAAATCTACGGTCCTTGTTGGACCATGAATAATAAATTGACGAGTGAATTTAGGTCTACGTATGCTCTGATTTCATTCTCCCTGCTCTGCGACCAGCGTCTATCCATGTTGCATTTTGGGGTTAGAATATCGCTGTTAGCCTGTTAGGTTTGACTGATATGTGAAAGAAAAAGAAGCTACATATATTGAGGAGTTAATTAGCTTAGCTAAAGGTTATCAGTGATGTCTTTTGAAAATGAAGGGAGCTTTTGACCTTCGTGTTCACTCATCAGCGCATTATTATCGCATGATCACTACTTTTGAATGACAATGTGCCATTTGCGTAACAGACTTGCTTGCCTAAAAGCTGCCATGCTTGACAAAGTTGGTACCTAGCTACTACCTGGACACAATATACAAAGTTAATTTACTTTCATCATGTCGTTATGATTAATGAAGTATACAATAATTTATATATCAAGTAATATTGTGGAGCACATAAGCCTAAACGGCGTTGATTTCGGTGATTTCATCCTTTTGGTCAAATTTTAAGGGGAAAAAGCTAGCTGGAACTCAAAATTTGAAGCTTTCTTCACATGGTTGTACATTTTTTTTTTGAATTAGTGATCCTTATTTCCTCAATAGTTACCGCAATCTTGTATAACTAGATTTACGCCGTCATCCTACTGGTCCTAACTAACTTAGCTAGCTACAACAATGAAGGCATGTACATTTTTTGTATGCAAAATAATTAAGCTTCTTAATTACAAAATATTTATAACTTGTAGAATATATATAATTAGAAGAATCTTAGCGACATTTTCTCTACAATTCTTTCATATACTTTTACATGATTTTGAAAATTACAAATTTTGATAGGTTTTATTAAAGAAATATTAATTGAGAAATAAAATCTACTAAAATTAATGATTTTTAATAAATTATAACAAATTATAGATAAAAAAAATATTCTAAAAAAAGTGTCTACCAACATTATAGGGTGACTCCAATTTTCATTTCAATATTCTTAAAATAGTACTCATCATTTTGTTTTTCTCCAATTCCAACCATTCCTGACATAACCTCCATTATATCGCCCCAACCTAATTAAGTAAAAAGAAAAGAAAAAACATTTTACCTGCATTCCGCGTACCTGCTTCCCTCTTTTCTCTTTGCATATTCCTTTGAAGATTAATCCATTAATAACAACTCCCTTTTGGCTAAAACCAGTACTGTCCCAAAAGAAAAAACTCCAATCCATTCTCTTTCCCCAGTGACAACTAGTCTCTGCAATATTAATATAATTTCGTCACCGCAATTAAAGCTTTCCGTGTCTTCCTTCATCCCTAGCTAGTGAGATGCTACTTAAATTAAAGGTTTTTACCACCTCACGAAAGTAACATAAATCATAAGCCTTTCTTGATATATTTTTTATGGATAAATTTTAATTATTAATTTTTTTATTAACGGAAAAATCAAATTTACTATACATTTTTTTCTTTCTTTTTACTACTAAGTCAAGATTTTAATTTCTATAATTCAATCATACATAAACACATCTATTCATGTATAAAAGATAAAACCTGTAGTTTTTTTTAAAGAGACTACTAATAAACTACAAAAGACAATTCAATTTGAATCCAATAGAATTCCTATATTTAATACAATTGCATCTTGAAACTAGATGGTATAGTGTTACTCTAGTTTTCTTTTTAATAAGCTCTTTCAATCATTCATTTCATTTTCTACTTCATATATATCTCAGCTCCTCCTATTTTCTACTTCTATAATTCAATCATACATAAACACATCTATTCATGTATAAAAGATAAAACCTGTAGTTTTTCTAAAGAGACTACTAATAAACTACAAAAGACAATTCAATTTGAATCCAATAGAATTCCTATATTTAATACAATTGCATCTTGAAACTAGATGGTATAGTGTTACTCTAGTTTTCTTTTTAATAAGCTCTTTCAATCATTCATTTCATTTTCTACTTCATATATATCTCAGCTCCTCCTATTTTCCATGTCTTACTATATTTGCTTCACTATGTCATATACACATCCTTGATTAAACTCTATCATTCTTTTCCTTTCGATCTTATGTATATTGTACCACCGCACTGGTCACTTCTGTAACTGATCCAGATCTCTAGCTACAAATCCCCATGTACACTACTTGGCATACAGGAATGGCAACCTTTGCACCCTTGCCAGAGCCAGACCTATCCTTAAACATAAGCCCACCCTTCATTTCAGATTCTGATGCCAAACAAGTGGGAATAAGCTGCAACGGATTAACATTAACTACCAAAATGCTTTACAACGATATGTGCTCAACCTCGGATTCTGGTAGCAGTGAAAGCGATTTAAGCCACGAAAATGGTTTTTTCCTCATGGACACTGCCTACAACCTTGGCCATCATGAACCGACTTTGAGCTTAGGCATCGAAACAGAAAATTTGAATCCTTATCCTGTCCAACAAGGAGCACTCTCGAGAAACAACTTCAGTCATCACCTCCACAACTACCAACCTCACACCAATACCCTTGATTTCAAGAGAAATGCTAGAGTCATTCATGGTGTGAAAAGAAACATCAGAGCTCCTAGAATGCGATGGACTACGACCCTCCATGCTCATTTTGTTCATGCGGTTCAGCTTCTTGGTGGTCATGAAAGTAAATCGATCAATTCAAGATTCTAAACTTACTTGCATGCTATGATTAGCAAGGTTTTAAATTGTTTTCATGGTTACTGTCGCGATTTCTTCCTGAACCTTTATATATATTATAGGAAATTGTAGACAAATGGTCGATGCAGTTGTGGTTGCAAGTGTAGACTTCAAAAACCATGGTGTCATGGCTGAAATCGCGGTTGCAGACCAATTTTTAAAACCTTGATGATTAGTTTCTCCATTGCTCCATTATGAAAGTTTGATATCGTTAATTCATTTGGGATGTTTATCTAATTTTGAGTTATTTTGCCGGTCGCAGGGGCAACTCCGAAGTCAGTGTTAGAGTTAATGAATGTTAAGGATCTAACTCTATCTCACGTGAAGAGTCACTTGCAGGTGTGGGGTTATACTGTTCCTATCTCTCTGCATTCTCCCTAGACTAAATATGCAATAAAGTTCCTTAGTCATTTCCTCCACTAGTGGGGGAAGCTAGAACAAAGACTAAGGACAAAGGGGTATCTAGATGGTAATCTTAGCGTTGTGGACTTTTCTTCTCATTTTATTTCATTGGGTGTTCATGCAGATGTATAGAACAGTGAAGAGCTCTGACAAAGGCAGCGCAGGTAGTTGGATGTTTCCTCTCAAGGACTCCATTTTCGTGTCTTCTATTATTGTTATTCTCTTTGTTTGAAATCCTTGGTGATTCGTGTGTGACAGAAGTTCTATGATTTGCTCTAGTACCGTTTTGCATTAAATATAAGAGAAATTATATTCTTATAACTTTTTTTCTAACCATTTTTGTTTTATAAAAGAGTTGCTATGATACCCTTAAAAGTCTAAGGGTTTTGGACCAATAAATAAATGAGTTTGAACAACTAAAAGAAAGAAAGAAGAGTTTCCTTAATAATAGTGTTACAATTTCTCTTTTTTTATTATTAAGAGAAAATAGAGAAAATGAATTATATGTGATAAAACGAGATAAATGATAAAGAGATAAACATATATAATAAAAGGAAAGAAAATATATATTCAAAAAGAGAGTTCTATAAGAATAGTATATGTAAAATTGGTTGGGATACGACTAACTTTTAAGTCTACATGTGAATTATTAAGCTGGTGTCTGATAAAGCAAGAGCAATGGCTCTATCGGTTGTGAAATTGTAGGTTATGGGCAGACAGGTATAGGATTGAGCCAAAAGCCAGGGATTGTCGATCTGCATGGAGTCTTAGCTTGCGAGAGACCCGATTTACCACAGCCACTGCTAAAATTCCAAAGGTATTGATTGCATTCCACACCTCCTCTCTCCTATAATTTAAGTTTCTTTCTTTGTAGATATTAATAATTCTTTGTTCTTTTATCAGCTAAATTAAAGTGAACATAATTTCTTTTTGCTGAGAATGCAAACATAAACAGTACTAGGATATTATAGTGGCTTTCACCTAATCGTTATTCTGATCTTAAGTTTTCACCGCAAATCTGATTACGTTCAATTTTAGCTTAGAAAAACTGAGATTATGATTGGTATTTATTTCGAATTTTGGACTCTCAGTATTTTGCTTTGCCTCTATAGTGTGCTAAAATAAGCTTAACTATTTCTTTAGTTCTTTATAACAAATTTACGTACGTTCTAATTTTCTTCACTTACTTTTTACACTCAGGGCGTCATGGCAATCATCAAAAGAGACAAATTCAATAAATTATACACAGAACCCCATAATCAATTCGATGTATTCTCATCTCAAAGGAAACCAAACCATGGTAAGTTGTAACCCATAGACTCAAACACGGCTTACAATTACACTGGTCTCGGTGCAGTTTGCATGTACTATATGTCTTCGAAATAGCTAGTTAATTATATTGGTGTAATAATAATATTTAAACAGGTGGGTGGACAGCATTATGGAGGCCTGTCAAATTGCATGAAGGAGAAATTGGATTCTTGCTCTTTGTCACGTTCCGATATGACGCTTGACCTAGAATTTACCCTTGGAAGGCCCACTAGTTGCAAACAGACCACGCGGAATCAAGAGAATTAACTATTCTCAAGTGTTGTCGAATATATTGTAACCCTTTTCCTTTGTCAATTAAGCACTCCTCCAACATTATATGGAGGAAGAGTTCGTATGAATGATTTTTTATCCATGATATATATGTTTTTATGAGCTTTTGTCTAGCTAGAAAAAAGGATGAGGGAAGAGGATAAATCTTTACTAGGAATCACTGGCTTCTGTCCATAGAATTCAGAATATGTCTTTGATGTCATTTTCAGTGCAAAGTATAAGCGTAGAAGAAATATAAATAGCTCTTTTAGACAATGGACCATATGTTGTAATTGTTCGGAAGAGGACCCATGTTGAACAGGTGGGTCAAGATTTATGCTTGATTGTCATGATATCATTCTAAGAGCATATTTCATATTTGTAATTGTATCTAAGAGAAGAGATTTGTGCTTCGTTTTTAAAAGCCATAATTTTTTTTTTATCAAAATGTTCAGCATTTATAATTCCATTTTTCTTCGGAATTTAATAGCTTTGAATTTTTTATTATTTTTGTTTACAATTTTTATAATTAATTATAAAAGTATCTCTTAAATTTATTTCCAAATATTTATTTAAGAAATCACTAAAAAATAATAATTTATTTTCAAT
This sequence comes from Glycine max, assembly GCF_000004515.6. Taxonomy (NCBI): domain Eukaryota; kingdom Viridiplantae; phylum Streptophyta; class Magnoliopsida; order Fabales; family Fabaceae; genus Glycine; species Glycine max. Next base: position 2,726,584 of record NC_038242.2, on the reverse strand, counting down.
ATTTTTAAAATAAAATAATATGATATTTAATAATTTTTCATAACAGAAATATTTTTTAAAATCCTAAAATAATTTATTTTCTTTTTCCTCTGAATCTGTTCAAACTTTTAAAAATAAAGATCTTTAAGATTATGTAAAAAGGTGATTTATGTTTAAGAAAATTTACGTAAAATAATTAAAAGTTATTTTTCGTTTAATTATAATTGCCAAAGATAATATTTATGTTGCAAAATATTTATAATTTCGTTTTATTCAAAAGTAAAAAAAAAAAAAGAGTCCATTAACCTTTGTTCTTGCGAAAGTAAAAAATTAAGAAAAAAAGGCAAATAATTAAAGCCCAGCCGTTCAGGGCACTAATATGCTAGAAATGATGCTTGCACAATTTATTATTATGAACTCCTTGCAGGCTTTATAGGGCCGAGTACTCTAAATCATTTAATTAATTAATGCAACCACAAGTGCGTTATTTATTTATTTATACTGAAATTCACTTCTTTTTTTTAGAAATACTGAAATATACTTATATCATTCCATTCATAACCAATCATTCAATAAAAAAATAACATGATAACAAATATAGAGATTAATAAAATATAATCACTCTGGCAAGCTCATGACTTTGTCTCATTACAAAATCAATACAAAAGGTTGGATTTTGGGCTAACAAGCTTCTACAATCATCTATTAAAGCTCCCAACTCAGAAGTTATTGAGTAGCATAGTCTTAGGTAAAGATTGCGAGGGTAAAGTTTTGAATATGTATTCATTAGTTCAACTCATCACTTTGGCAATTTTTTAAAAGATTTAATTGTATTTTTACTAATTTGGACCCGGTCCAATTTTAATCTCCTTCCAACTTTTTTGAGTAAATTTAAATTTTGTTTTGTCAAAAAGATGAATATATATATTTGAGTTATAAATAATGTATACAAAGATTTAAGGCTAAATTAGATAAAAGTTGAGAACGTATTAGAAATTTTAATATTTCTGAATTTCAAGACATAAAATAAAGAAGGCAATTTTTTTTTAATCTTAAGAATAAAAATGCTTTAAGACGATCTCTCAACTCATTTAAACATTGACTAACTGAATTGCTGTGATGCTTTCTCTAGGAGTAATGAATCAATTTTTAATCCAAAACAAACATTTTTTTGTATGTTAGATTAAATGGTTGACTAATTGATGATTTGGCATTGTGAACACTAACTGAACTATTATTATCTAACCTCGTTCTGATCACAACATCATCGATTCTTGTCGTTTACTCAGTGTATCTATTCTAGTGTTGAATTTTTTGAGCGAGTCAGCAATTAAACATGAAACAACCAAGCTTTATGACCATCAAACTCGATCGATGATGAGTCTCCTTTAGTTTTTAGTAAAGGTTCTTCCCTCTTAACAGAATGGGAGGGTAAATAAATTAGACTACCAATGATTTTTATACCGAAATGGTATTTCATCCCTGTTCAACATTAATTATGTTGTGTTTGGTATGTCATTTTAAGATGGAATGAAGAGATTAGATGGATAAAATCTATTTCTTGTTTTGTTTTGGGTGACGTAATTTTAGTGATACCAAATAAAACCTCAAAGTGGAGAAACAGATGGTAAGTCATGTTGCATCAATATCATGTTAATTTTGCTAATAACCTAAATTTCGTTTTCGCATCGAAGCAGGTCCAGAAAACTTCTCAAAATAAGTAGATTTCCACTTATTTTTAAAAATTTATCCAAACATCTAAAAAATTACAATAAAAATTATAATAAGTAATTTTTTAATTAAAATAAATGTTTTTATTTTAAAATAAGTTTACCCAAATCCACCATTATCATTAATTTCCCTCTATACAACACCATTAAAACCATCACTTCAATCACCAATAAATATAAATATAAGGGGAAGAAATAAAATAATTACAAATGAGGTAGTGGCAGATGTTAGCGTAAAAACTATATAAAATTATTAGATATGAGGAAGTGGCATGAACAAATGTTCTTCACAACTTCAGTAGTTGGTTGTTGAGAAAATGCTGTCTGACTTCCCAAGTTCGCTAACACCTTTCCTAGTGTTTTAGCTTATACTAGTTTGAAATACTGAGATATCTAACAAACAGAATTAGTTAATAAAGACACGGCATGCTTGATGCTATTAAATTCAGTACGATTTTTGCATTATAAATTGATTGAGCGCTATCTCCGTTCTGTGCAACTTGCTCTGAACCATGGATTACTCCCTGCAATTAACCATCATAGCCATTTTGGTGTCCTTGTTAGTATTTGTCTGGCACAGTACTATTCAGGGAAAGAAGAGAAATAAAGGAGATACTGATAGCAACAAGAAGAGTAAAGAGGCTCCTGTCCCAGCTGGTGCATGGCCACTAATTGGTCACCTACACCTTCTGGGCGGCGATGATCAACTTCTCTACCGAACACTAGGAACAATGGCTGACTAATATTGACAGCATTCAACATCGTCGTGAGTACATGGAATTTGGCAAAAGAATGTTTCACGACCAATGACAAGCCACTCTCGCTTCACGCCCCACAACGGTTGCCGCAAAGCACATGGGCTACAACTACGCAGAACTCTTGAACTTCTCTCCAATCGAAGACTCGAAATGCTGAAGCATGTGAGAGTGTCCGAACTCAACATGGGGATGAGGGACCTTTACAACTCTCGGGTCCAAAGCTGTGCTTGTGGAACTGAACCGGTGGTTGGAGGATTTGACTCTCAACATGGTGGTTTGAATGGTGGCGGGGAAACGCTACTTCGGGGCCCGGGCTAGCTGTGATGATGATGAAGCGAGGAGGTGCCAGAAGGCTATTAATCAGTTCTTTCATCTTATTGGGATTTTTGTGGTTTCGGACGCGGTTCGTTTTTGCGTTGGTTTGATGTGCAGGGGCATGAGAGGGCAATGAAGAAGACTGCCAAGGACTTGGATTACATACTTGAAGGGTGGCTGAAGGAGTACCGTGACCAAGGAGTGGATGGTGGAGTTAAGGCAGAGGCCGTAGACCTGGCAACCGGGTGGAACAGGGGCGGGACGCATATTACCTCTCAAGTTTCCATCTTGACTTCCGAACATATTTCATATCCATCTCCCAAAGATAAGTTAAAATTTATTATCTTAACTATTTATATATTAATAAATTCATTATAATATATTTATCAACAAAAATAATCAAATAAAAAATATTAAATTATGTAAAAATTCAAAAATAAAGACTAATACACTTGTCTTTCGTCATTCAATTATTTTTTAAGATAAAAAAATGCACAAAATATTAAACAACATAACTCAAAGTCATAGATATTAAACCCAATGTTCATCAGTTCAAATTACATCAAATTAGAAATAACTAGAAAATAAAAATAATATTCATCATCAAAATAACCACCAACTTCACTAAAGATGTCATCAATATTTCTTACTCAACATGATATTTATAAAATCAAATATCATATTTTAGATCTTGTTTTAAATCTTAAAATTAAACATCACATTAGTAAATAAGTACCGTCGTTACTTTACAATGGTAAGAAAATAAAATAAGAAAACACGAAAGGAATAGAACCAGCTTAACACGAAAGAAACAAGAAGAGTTGGATCTGAATGTTGGCATGGAACGGCAAGTTGAGGAGTTAGATATTAGAAATCTTGCATATGTTCTAGCAATTATCAAGGAAACCTTGCGGCTATACCCAGAGCTGGTCCCCTCCTAGGACCAAGGGAGGCCCAAGAAGATTGCAATGTTGCCGGCTATCATGTCCCTGCTGGGACCCGCTTGGTGGTTAACCTGTGGAAGCTTCATAGGGATCCAAGGGTGTGGGAAGAACCTTCTGCTTTTAGACCTGAGAGATTTCTCACAAGTGATGCTGTTGATGTGAGAGGCCAAAACTTTGAACTCATTCCCTTTGGCTCTGGTAGAAGGTCATGCCCTGGCATGTCCTTTGCACTCCAAGTTCTTCACTTGACACTGGCTCGTCTGCTTCATGCTTTTGAATTTGCTACCCCATCAGATCAACCAGTTGATATGACTGAGAGCCCTGGTTTAACAATGCCTAAGGCAACTCTTTTGGAGGTTCTTCTTACTTCACGCCTTCCAGCCAAATTATATGCCTACTAAATTAAACTTATAAATAGTTGCATGTTCTAATTAAACTTTTAGATTATTAAATATTGAAAATGGAATTGATGAAATTCCAGTTGTTTGATGTTAGGCCACGAGGCCGTTACAATGAAAAGTCAATGTTATATGACATGGCTACATTTGTCCCTATTCTTCATTCTTATGCAGAGAAAAGAAAATGTCTTTAATTTCAATGTACATGAAAAGTTAAAATTGTTAAAAAAATGGACCATACCATATGATTTAATGGATAAAATTTTCTATAAAAAAACATAATTACTTAAGTAACAAATAATCATACAGTAACAAGTCAGTCACCTGTAAAAGTTTCTTTTAGCTTCATGACTCTAATTAACAACTTTATTAATTTATAATCGTTAATTAGCCACTATGATGACTCGTCATTTACTTGCTCTCTGTCTCTGCTACTCCTCGAATCCCATAATCTCTCAGTTTCCTCAAGCTTAAAATGGTAGTTCAAAGGTGTAACAACGTTGATATTACTAGGAAAAATTGAATTCCCTGATGAATATTTAGCCATTCATATGGTTGAAAATAAAAATGGGACCAATATGAAAGTTGCCAACGAGGAATAATTATTAAAATAGTCTAAAACTACCATATGACCATGGTTCCAACTATATTTTTTATGTGATATAAGTAATTTTTAAAAAATTTATTAAAGAAAATTAATATCATTTTACATATCTCATATAAAGATTAGAGTTTCTCATTATCTAACGATTTCTCGCGTAGGAGAGAGGGGAGGCAGACTCTGCAGAAAAATCTCACCACACAAATTTGGCGAGGAAACAAGATAGAAGCAACCAATTTGCTGGGCTCTCTGCGAAACCACTCACTAAATAGACTTCTGATTATTTCAGTGGTTCCAATTCACTAATTTCACTTTCCTTACAAAGATTCTTTCTTCATTCAGAAAGCATCTCCAGTCCAGTGACCTTATTACCTCATGAAGCTAGTGGTGCATGGCCATTGTTTGGGCACCTGCACGTAACGTTGGCCAACATGGCTGACAAACAATGCTTTACTGTCAACTACAGAGCGTTTACAAGCCGTCCAAAAGGTTTAGCCCAGGAAGTGTTGGGCAATAACTTTTCCATGATTGGGTTCAGCCCCTATTGGTTCTTATTGGCGTCATTTTTTGATTCTGTGAATAAAATGAGATACAAACCAACAAATTATTAGTATGAGCCAAATTTGATTCAAAATTACTTAAACAATTAAACAATATTTTATTGTGAACTCTAAATTTATTGAAATTAATGAACTATATATATATATATATATTTTTAAATATTTCCTAAATTATAAAATGATTTACAAAAATAATTTTCGTATCTTTCATTGTTTTCCTTTGAAGCATGCGTGCACGTTTTTCTATTGTTGGCGCGCTACTAAAAGAAAAACCAACCGTTCAAGTCAGTGAGACAGAGACATCACTCGCACAGGAAACAGATAAGAGAAACGACACAAAGAGAAATTATTTCCAAAATAGCACTAGTTGATCCACAAGTCGTTACAGCGCTCGCAACTTGTCATGGACGCAGCAACGGGTGTTGGAGTTTGTGTCTTCCTATTAATTTCTTACATGGCGTTCTTAATCAAACGGGCTACAGCAGGTTCTGCTCGCAAGCCACCGGCAGCATCCGGTGGCTGGCCTTTGATCGGTCATCTTCACCTCTTGGGTGGCTCCGGTCAGCCTCTTTACGAAACCCTAGGAACGTTAGCAGACATGTATGGCCCAATATTCAGCATCCGAATTGGTGTTCACCCTGCCGTTGTGGTGAGCTCTTGGGAGTTAGCAAAAGAGTGTTTCACCACTCTTGACGTCACTGTCTCCTCTCGTCCCAAATTCACCGCCGCAAAAATCTTGACATACAACTATGCTAGTTTCGCGTTCGCCCCATACGGAGATTTCTGGCGCGATATGCACAAGATTACGGTTTCAGAGCTACTCTCCACTCGCCAGGCTGAAATGCTTCGAGGTATTAGAGATTCCGAGGTAAAGAGCTCGTTGAGAGAACTACAGAGAGCGTGGGCGGAGAAAAGAGGCGTGTCCTCTGGTGATTTGTTGGTGGAGATGAAGCAGTGGTTTGGAGAAATGAATCTGAACGTGATTCTGAGGATGGTTGCTGGAAAGCGATACTGTGTGGGGAGTGTAGATCAGGAACAGGCAAGGCGAGTTCGGGGGGTGCTGAGAGACTTCTTTCATTTGATGGGGTCGCTTGTGATTGGGGACGCGATTCCCTTTCTTGGGTGGCTTGATTTGGGAGGTGAAGTGAAGGAGATGAAAAAGACGGCTGTAGAAATAGATAACATCGTTTCTGAATGGTTAGAAGAACATAAGCAGCTGAGAAGAGATTCAAGTGAGGCCAAAACAGAGCAAGACTTCATGGGTGCGTTGCTGTCTGCACTTGACGGTGTCGACCTTGCTGGTTATGATGCTGACACTGTCATAAAAGCCACATGCTCAGTAAGCTGCCTTCAAACTTTTCATTATATATTAAGTAGATAAAATAAAATAAAATTATCATTGAGGGTTGAATCCAGAGCTAGTTTCTACTCAGAATGTTTGCTAATTAAGATTTGAATTTATGCTAAAAGAGTTATCTATTTAGGATAAATTATTAGGTGTTTCAACATCATAACATTAATTATAATCCCAACCAATAATCAGTATCACCTAAAACCTCAATGTCCAAGATATTTTATTAAATTAAAATATAATTAATAAATATTTAACAAGAATTAATTATATTATTCCTTAATATAAGAGATTGATGTAAATATTAAGTTATTTAGGTGTCATATATGATTATTGATCGAAATTATAAATAATATGATGATCTCATGTTACTTAATAATTTCTCATATTTTAATTTCTCATTGGATTGTGTTAAGTATGATGGTCTCTAGAAAATAATTTATCTAGGGAAAAAAAATTTCCTCGATCACAAGTTAAAATCAAAACTTTTATTTTAAAATTTAAAATTTAAAATTAATTTTAAACTTAAGTTTAATTTCTTGATGTATAATAAGATACACAAACATTTATTTTAAATTATGTTAGCAGATGCTTCAATATAATTTTAAACGCTTCACAAAAAAAAAAGTTGAATGATTTAACTGAATCTAGCTTATAAATACCTCCAAACTCAATTTTAGTGGTTCCATTTAGTTATATCTTTTTACTGTGTTTAATATGAATTATATCGAACCTATTAATTAATTTTATTATTTTTTGATAATTCTAAATGTCCATTCTATTTTGAGTGGCAAAAAGAGAGATAAGAAGAGAAAAAAAAGAAAGAAAATAAATGTAATAAGTGACGCGATATATAAAAAAGAAAGATAAGTTGTTTAGCTATGGTTAAGATCGCTAGAGGATAGTCATTATCACCCAAGAGGATGAAATACATGGGTGTTCTGTTTAAAATTTTAAATTGTTAATGACATTGCTACATCTTGCAGACGCTAATTGCTGCGGCAACGGATACTACAACTGTTACCATGATTTGGACACTATCGTTATTGTTGAATAATCGTCACGCCTTAAACAAAGTTCAAGATGAATTGGATGAGCATGTGGGCAAGGGAAGACTAGTGAATGAATCTGATATTAACAAATTAATATACCTTCAAGCCGTAGTTAAAGAAACGATGAGGTTGTATGCAGCTGCACCACTTCCAGGTCCACGTGAATTCACAAGTGAGTGTACCTTAGGTGGCTACCGTATCCAAGCAGGTACCAGATTTATTTTGAACATTTGGAAGATGCAGAGAGACCCACGTGTATGGTCAGACCCATTAGAATTTCAACCAGAAAGGTTCCTCACGAACCACAAGGGTGTGGATGTAAAAGGTCAACATTTTGAGCTACTTCCCTTTGGTGGTGGAAGAAGGTCTTGTCCTGGCATGTCATTTGCCCTTCAAATGACATACTTGGCATTAGCAACTTTTTTGCAGGCATTTGAAGTCACAACCTTGAACAATGAAAATGTTGACATGAGTGCCACATTTGGACTCACACTTATTAAAACCACACCACTAGAGGTTTTAGCCAAACCTCGTTTACCATATCAACTTTTCTTCACTGATGAAACTAAGGAAAATCCAACACATTCACCATGAATTAGATTATTGCCTTTCCCCCACTAGCACCGTGAATTGGTGAACACCAAAAGCTAGTTTATGGTGTGAAAGTTATCCCAACTGATATGCATTATTTTTGGTCATATTTATATTGGTAAGGGAAATAGTTTGTAAGATTGAACATACCAGGAAGTGATCTAATAACAGTTCAATAATGATTGATATAATAGTACTAACTCAAAATCCTTCAATCATTATCACCACCTGAGCAAGTTGAATTTTCCACTATTTTATGGTGCTTATGGCACAGGAGAAACGAGAAGGCATCGGAAAATGTTGAAAATCCTCCCTTGCTTTCCATCCATTTAGCTCGTGAAAATATTATGCAGTGGCAGAAAGTTTGCGAACCACATTTGAATCCAGCAGCTAATTTTCCCCACCTGATTCTCAATGGACAAACCGAATGGAGGGATTTATCAAATGCAATGTTGGTGCTGCCATATTCAGGGAGTCCTATACCTATTCTGGTGCTTGCTCGAGAAATAATGAGGGTCATTATATCAAATAGAAAATGTGGTGGAATTATGGTTTTTCATCTGTTCAAGAGGCTGAGGCTGCAGCATTACTTTTGCATGCTTTAACGCGGATATATGAATTGGACCTGAATAACGTTATCGTGGAGATTCATTGCAAGTTTGTTGCTGACCCTTTGCTGCATAACAGATCAAATTATACTGAGTTTGGAGTCATTGTGGATAAATGTAGATAGTTTCTTAACTCTTTCCCAAAACTTCATGATCAGTTTTAGTCGGAAACAAACTAATGGAGTCGCCCATGAATTTGTTAGGGGGTCTAGAATTTTTTGTTATTGACCATGTTTATTATAGTTTATTATTATATCATATATATAGTCTATTGTTATAAATAAAATGATATATATAAGTTAATTTCTCCTTTTAAAAAAAATACCAACAATACCTACTAGATCGAATAGTTTTTTTTGTATCTCTTGAATTTGATTTTCAGTTTATCTATTGGGATAAAAACTATTCCACACTTATATTATACTATTTTAACTATATTACTAGTAATTAATGTGGGATCTTCAACATTTTTAGCCCCAAAATTTCTTTTGTAGCTGCTATATGAATTTCTATCAGTCGACCTCTACCTGACTTTTTCCATATTCTCTTCTCCGGCCAACTCTTTCTGATTTGTTGGTTAAGTGGCTAACAGAGGAGCTTGAAAAGGTCTCATGACCAATGTAATTTAGGTTTTTCTATTTTGGTTTTAAATATAAACATATGTATTTCTTTACAAAAAGATATGTTCTTGTTTTTCCGCTTCAAAATTTGAATATAATTTTTTAGCAACATATCTATATAATTTTAAATTATATATTTTAATATATATATATATATATATATATATATATATATATATATATATAGAAAGAGAGAGAGATTGATATTAAATTAATTATACATCTCTCTCTCATAATTTAAAGTACTTGTCTTAACCTGAATTAAAAATTTCCAAGGCAGGTTTTCACTTTGTAGCGCATGAACTGAATTCAAGTTATTTGTGTTTTGTTTTAAAATTATGTATCAATTTTTTATACTTTATGGTAAAGTAATGTTTTTTTAGTATTCATTCATTCAGTCGGCTTAATGTTAATTTCTTAACATACATTTAAATTATGAATTCTGTTTACCAATCTTCGTAAAAATAATAAATTTAAATCTAGACAGGTGAACGAATAGTAAAATTAAGGATCGTCGTAGGAATCTAATCTTGTTTGCAATTTTAGTGAAGACCGCACAATGAAGTTTTAGAAGCCCTAATTCCTAATAAATCTTGTTTTTGGTACACTGGAAAATTAAGACGCATCAAAAGCAAAACTAACAAGATAAAGGAGGGGTGACAGAATAGATGGATCATATCAGATAAATTCTATTCCAGATTATAATGGACGGGATAAAATTAATCCATTTATGGAAGTTGCTGTTTAGTGTGTGGACAGGCTAGCGTTTTTTTTTTTTTCTGCATCATTGGATCTGGTAAGTGAAAGTCTCTTCCCTGATTAAGGCATTATTTGTCTTCTTTGGTGGACTTGGGATTATAAGATAGGGTTGGGTATTATTATGTATTCTGTTGTTTAAATTTGGGGAGCATACAGTTAAATACTGGTGTTAGATGCCTTATGTGGAGAGCTGGTAGGGTTCTGTGTGAAGGGGTTTATTTATTGTTTTTATGTTTGAACTCTGCTTTTATGTTTTAGCACCCAGAGTGCTGTGTTAGTCTTTCATGGTACCTTTTCATCTACAGAACAATATTTCATTTGTTGGCTGTTAAATAAAAAAATTAATTTATTTTGATCTATTAAAAATTTATTTAAAAAATCTAATCTAATTTGATCCAATGTTGTTCAAAAAAACATTACTAACTGATGTCGACGGAAAAAATGATGGATGATGTTGGTCAACAAAACCATTAAAATTCTCTCCTAATAAAGTGTCAGAGGTATGATACCCACCCGCCATCCATGTAAGGACGATTTGCCACCGAATACTGTCGCCACACCTCTGGCAGCCCCAGTACCTTGAATTTTTGAAGGTGCATTTACCATGCATGTCGCTTAGGTGTAATTGTTCTAGATTGAGCTTCTTTCGTTTCATTCCACTAAGCATATGCTATGTTTTTGCTAGTTGGTGGTGTGGAGATCGTGTGCGTACACTCAATTATTTTGGTGTAAATGCAATGCATTTCCAAACCAGTTACACATGGGAATGCATACTTTTATTCCAATTCACATGGCAGGGTTCAGTAAGTCATGGATATATAGTTGACAAGTTCGATATTTATACTGCTTTGTGAAGTTATAAAAACAATTTTCTACTTTAGAAATATTAAAAATTAAAAAAGACTTTTGTATCTCCCATACAATTTCTAATAAAAAAATTCTTCTTTGAATTCCTTAATAAGACCCTCACTATTATAACCAATTTAATTGACATATAACATTATACACTAATAATAATATATTGCATTTATCAAAAAATTAATAACTAACATTTAACTATCAAAAAAGTTGCATTCTTCCGTGACAACTACTTCATTAGTATCCATTATATTTTTTACCACACAAATTTTTGTTATAAAAAAATCGCAACTCTCCATATAAAATAGGCGAGGGAAGCTGCGTCGGTAATCTGTATTCATTTTTTTAATTAACCCCAACTGCTAATTATTATGTATAATGTGACAAAAAAGTTAACAACAATGTGACACTATGTACGGGTAATATTAGTATTTTAATCTGTATTCACACTATTTTATTTTTTATTATCCCCAATTTGTATTCAAAAAGCATTTTCCTTGCTACAGCTAGTCAACTGAACAGAGCACAAACACAAACCCGATTGCTTTTTGTTTCTGTATTTATATTTATACCAGGAATTAAGCAGAAATGATAATCCATTATCAAAATCAATCATACCCAACAACATCCTCCGACACCATGTTGCACATGGAAAACCCCCTCCTGCAGTCAACAAACTCAATTACCTTCACATTCTTTGGGCTGTTGTTATTTCTCTTTGTTCTTTCATCCATATTCAGAAACCGCGGTGCTGCAACAAGAAAAGCACCACCAGAAGCAAGAGGCGCGTGGCCTTTAATTGGTCACATCCACCTCTTAGGTGGCTCAAAACCACCCCATGTCACGTTGGGCCACATGGCGGACAAATATGGTCCCGTCTTCACCTTGCGTCTGGGTGCTCACAAAACGTTGGTTGTGAGCAATTGGGAAATGGCCAAACAGTGCTTTACCGTCAACGACAAAGCGTTTGCTAGCCGTCCTAAATCAGTGTCCTTTGAATTGTTGGGATACAACTATTCCATGATTGGGTTCATCCCTTACGGTTCTTATTGGCGTCACGTGCGCAAAATTATCACGCTGGAGCTTCTCTCTACTCACTGCATAGACATGCTCAAGCACGTGATGGTGGCCGAGGTTAAGGCGGCAGTGAAAGAGACTTACAAGAACCTAAAGGGTTCCGAAAAGGCAACAACTGAAATGAAGAGGTGGTTCGGGGACATAACGTTAAACGTTATGTTCAGAACGGTGGTAGGAAAACGTTTTGTTGGTGAGAATGAAGAGAACGAACGGATCCGAAAGGCGCTGAGAGAATTTTTTGACCTGACGGGGGCGTTCAATGTGTCTGATGCTCTTCCTTATTTGAGATGGTTGGATTTGGATGGTGCAGAGAAGAAAATGAAAAAGACGGCGAAAGAGTTAGATGGGTTTGTTCAAGTTTGGCTGGAAGAACACAAAAGTAAAAGGAATAGTGAAGCTGAACCCAAAAGTAACCAGGACTTGATGGACGTGCTTCTTAGCCTTGTTGAGGAGGGTCAAGAGTTTGACGGCCAGGATGCTGACACCACAATCAAAGCTACTTGCCTGGTACTTATCAATTCTCACAATTTTAGGACATCTTTTCTGAACTTCATATACTAAATTAAATATAATTAATTGATGGAGAAATACATTAACATAATAATAAATTTTCTATAATAGAGTAATAAGAAGGAAAATAAATTCTTTCAAACTTAGAATATAAAAAAAATATAGAGTAAGATAAAAATGAAAGAAAATAAATAAGAAAATAAAATTCTAAAATATATAGTCAATAATGTGAAATATTTATCTTTTTAGATATTTTTTTCTCGATTCAACCGAACAACTTAAAATATAAGTGTGAATTTGTTGTCCAAAAATCAGTCTAATTCAATAATAAATAAATTTATAATTGTAATCTAAAAAATAATCTCTAATGCTTATGTGAAAATCAAAAGATGTTCCAAAAGAAATAGGAAAGTTGGTTAAGGAACTAATCCATCTAATCTGACCCCTTATTTCCCTAATCAAAGGTAAAAGAAATAGTTGATTTTCCCTCTCGCTTTCTAATTTAACCTCTTTTCATTTAAACAACTGAGATAAAATGGTTTTTTTTCATTTGAGGATTTATTAGAGTGATATTTTAATGAAGGAAGGGAGTCGAAAATCCCAACATTAATTTACTTTTTTTTTCTTCTTTCCTCACCCATTCACTGTACTATCTTCTTCAATTTTCTTCTTTTTTCCTCTTTCTCCCTGCTCTCCTTCTTCCCCACTTCTTCTTCTTCCCCTCCGCGCGACTCCCCCCTTTCCCCTGTCATGATGTGTTTGTTTTTTTTTGGATATGCAGTTGTTGGTTTGGTTTTTTTTTTCTTCTTCATCTCCTTTTTCCTTTGTGTATTTCAACTGTTTTTCTTCCTTCATGGGTTTTTCAACTGTTCTTCTTCCTTCATGGGTTGTGCTGTTACCAGATGAATAATATTTAAAAAAAAAAACAACTGCAGATCTACAAAATTCTTTTTCGAACTAAATTTCTAACATGAAGATCTTGTGGGATATTTTATTGGTGAATCTGAGAAAGATCAGATTTTCACTGTAAGATTTATCCCAAGATTCAACATTAAATATACTTTTAAGATTAATATTTTTAGTTGATGTTATTATAAAGAAGATAAATACTAAACAATTTCTTAGAAGTTGGTTAAGGAACTAACATCAATTTTTTTTTACTGAAATGCATGAAATTATACTTTTTATAATTTTTTATATTTTTATATGATTTTCACAACAGATTTTATTTTTAATTTTGTAACTAATATTCTAAGAATATTAATTACTCAGACCTCGTAAAAAATAAATAGTAGTATAAATCAGTGATAGTAACGGGAAATAAGTATTTTTATTAATAGAATTACAACATATTGCTTTAATAAAATAAAATTAAAAAAAATTGCTCTCATTTTATTGCCAAATATAGATTTTACAATAAAAAAAGAAAGAGAAATTTTATATCAACGATATAGTTATGTTTCTTTTGATTCGTCGATTATATTTTACTTCTTCTATAGGCTAGTTAATGTTCAGCCACTCTCGAATTAATCCATTTAACTGTGGATGTAAAATTTATAGTTTAGAATAACTTTAGCACACATTAATTATATTAGAATAAATTTTATCTAATTTGAAACAAACTAACCATATGTTTTGTAAATTTACAGCAAGAATTGTCATCGTTTTCTAAATTTGCGAACTGTTTTCCTAATTATATATGTATATAGGTCAGTGCAGTGGTTATTTGATCTAATTAAAATGGAATAATCCATCACCCATTTTTTAATCCTTATTTAAGCATGTAAGAAACATTTATTGATTAATAATTATAGTTAGAAAAAATTTATAATGTATTTATTTACTTTTAAGAAAACTTCCATCTGTTTTATTATAAATTTTGAAACTATTGACGATAAACATTTTTTTTTTTAATTTGAGTGAAGAACTTCGTTAAATTTAGTCTTTATTTAAAAAAAAAATCATCTGTTTTGAAAACATGCGAGAAGGCCAACATAAACAACGTCATGTATCACATAATTGATGACACAGATTGTATTTTCATAGAATTTTAATGTCAACATTATATATCGATCAATTTGTCATTTTTTTTTCTTTAAGTATAAGTTGGTAATGGAGTATACAAATGTAAAAGGATTTACAATTATTATATTTTGCAGGGCTTAATTTTAGCTGGCTCTGATACGACAACAACAACATTGTCTTGGGCTCTCTCATTACTTCTCAATAATCGTGAAGTCCTAAATAAGGCAATCCACGAATTAGACACACAAATTGGGAGTGAAAAAATTGTAGAGATATCAGACTTAAAAAAGCTAGAATATCTCCAATCTATCATCAAGGAAACATTACGTTTGTACCCAGCTGCACCACTTAATGTGCCACACGAGTCCTTAGAAGATTGCACCGTGGGTGGATATCATGTACCAACTGGCACGCGTCTGTTGACTAATATTTCAAAACTTCAACGAGACCCTTCATTATACCCTAATCCATTAGAATTTTGGCCAGAGAGATTCTTGACAACCCACAAGGATGTAGACATCAAAGGTCAACATTTTGAATTAATTCCATTTGGTGCAGGTAGAAGAATGTGCCCTGGACTTTCTTTCGGTCTTCAAGTAATGCAACTAACGCTTGCTACTCTATTGCATGGGTTTGACATTGTAACTAGTGATGGGGAACATGTCGATATGCTTGAACAAATTGGACTAACCAACATTAAGGCCTCTCCACTCCAAGTCATTCTTACACCACGTCTTTCTGGTCATATTTATGATGAAATTTAAATACTAAAAAAATAAGATAACATGTCATGCATGGATAAATTAGGAATGCTTGGCTTTTATCGTTTTGAATAAATTACGAATGCTAAGATTTTATTATTTAAATAAAATAGGAATATAAAACCTGGGATTAAGGAAAAGATTAGTCAAATCCTGAGTCATGGGATTCCTTTTTTATTTTTGGATTCTAATTTCTTATGATTAAGGGAATTGTCTCCCCCTATGTTTTCCTATGTAAGTTGTACCACTCTGTTATTATTTGAATCAATAAAGCAAATATTTATACATTCTAATTTATGGACAACAAACTTTAAACTTATTCCATCTCATCATACTTTTTCTTCCAAGTTTATTATTTATATCGACATTGATGAAGTCTCTCGGAAGATCTTAATTGTACTACATAAACAAAATCTTGTTCACGTGGATGGGAGGACTTAGAATTGGAATGAAATGTATCTCCTATATGTATGTATAAATTTAAGACTATTATTTAATTTGTGTTTGATATATATATATATATATATATATATATATATATATATATATATATATCATTTTGATTGAGTTTCTAGGAAAGATTAGAGTGTGAGTGAAGAAAGAATTTATGTATTCTAAAGGAACTTATGCAGCATAGAAGAGTTTCAAGGTAATTATGAGATCGAGTTGACTAAGATCGCAAAGAATCCAAGGTAAATTAAGAGAAAGCAAGAGAATGAAAACTCAAATATAGTTATAGAGAAAGATGAGAAAAAATAAATAAATTATTAATTCAAAGGTTAATGATCAAAATCTTCATGTTATTTTATTACGTTAGTTTTATAAATTTCTTGATGAATTTATATATATCAAATTAAATTAATATGCTTTTAGAATGATATTATAATAATGTTATAAAAAATGTTACATGAATAATATAGCTAAGCTTGCCTACTCTGGTATAAATCCCTGTTTATCTTATAAAAAAAGGTATGTATAAATCCCTGTTGATCCATCCTTGCCTTTAATACTTTATACTTACAGCATGAATGTTCTCCAGCATCCAGAATTATTGTGTATAATTGATTTGTACGTCTTATCTCAATTTATTTATTTTTTATTAGAAAAAAGAGAATTCATTAAAACGTTACCCGAAGCACCCAACACAATAAATAGTGTAAAGTACTTCAAGTAATTGGTGGCCCCAAAACATATGGTTATCACATATTTATGGTCAATATGGCACATAAATAAGAATTAACCAAATATATACAGAAGCATTAAATACAAAAAAAAAAAGCATCAATACATCCATCAAACAGGACCATATTGCACCACCCCCTACTAAAGCCAAGACCACGAAATTAAAGGGTGAAAGAGACTTTTGCGGCAGGCATACTAATTAGTTAAAGACAAAATCATAACAACTAATACCAGCAGATATCAAAGAGTAGAAACATATGGTCAGTAGCGGGAAGAGAAAAAGAGAAAATACTTAATTATATAGTGTGTGCGTATAACCTGCTGGAAAAGAGAGGAGAGAATCATTTATTTGATCTCTATATGTTTTTTACGAATGAATGATTAAAAATATTACAAGTTAAATAAATGTATGATAATCATCTTTTAATAACACACGTGAAATTTATGAAAAATAACCTATGTTCAGGATGATAAACTTTAAATATAACAAAATTCTGATAATTAATTTTATAATCAATTCAATTAAATTTACAAAGGGTTGAAGTTTGTGACAACCCACGAAAGAATTATAGATTATAATTACGGTGGTTATAAAAAAACATATAAGTAATTGAATTTTATTTTTAATTAATTAAAAATAATTATAAATCTTTGTTTTTATCCTATCTTAATGATTCTGATTTCTCAAACCATGTGGCTGTGTGTTCCAGTTACAAATTCAAATTTATAATTATCTCTTCAACCCAACTGATACTCACAGTTAGAAGCATCTAAAACCAAGTTGGAATTTGCTTGCCTCCAAATTTATTTCTGTGGCTAGAACTGTGGGAAAAGCGATCAAGTCACATTTCACGTAATTTCCTTAAAATTATTATTTTTAATTAATTATCCAATTTTGACTTTTAAATAATAAAATAGGCTTTTGGGCTGGATAAATACGTCCAGGCCGGCAGGCCCAAACTTTGACTAAAGTATTTTTTACTGGACTAAAAATATTTTTTATTAATATTTATTATTTATATGAATAGTTATATATATATATATATATATATATATATATATGATAAAAAAATCATTTTTAATTCATAATAAATTGAAATCATTCACGTAAACTTATGATGTTTTTCTAAACCCTAAACTTCTTTTAAATGATAAATTAATTTAACAATTATATAATCGTCACGTAACCTTGTGATGTTTTTCTAATCATAGGCGTATGATGGAGATATATATCAACAGACACGAGTTTCTGAACATGGTTATTTATTGAACATTCGAAACCGGGACCAAGTTCGGTTGCTACTGTGATAGCCAGCTACTGAAATATTGCATTGGGTGTGTAAGTCAATAATTGGTGTGTTTCATGAAAGATATGATACACGAGGCATGCACCCGTCGCCTTGTATAATTCCAGATCTTCTAGCTATCGGTGCTTCCGTGCCGCGCGTGGGCCCGTAGCCAACCCAAGTGTTTGAATTCTCTGTTATCTATATCATAGCTATCTATATATCCCCATAACCAATCATATCCTCCATTAATCCAACACCATGGACCTGCAATATCCCTTCTTACTATCAACACCATCATTTACCATCTTCTTCGGGCTGCTCTTATTTCTCTTTGTTCTTTCATCCATATGGAGAAGGAGCAGAACCCGCACGGCTACAACCAGAAAATCACCACCAGAAGCAAGTGGTGCGTGGCCTTTGATTGGTCACCTCCACCTCTTTGGTGCCTCAAAACCACCTCACGTTACGTTGGGCAACATGGCTGACAAATATGGCCCCATTTTCACCTTGCGTCTCGGTGTTCACAAAACGCTGGTTGTGAGCAATTGGGAAATGGCCAAACAGTGCTTTACCGTCAACGACAAAGCGTTTGCTAGCCGTCCTAAATCAGTGGCCTTTGAAGTGTTGGGGTACAACTTTTCCATGATTGGGTTCAGCCCCTACGGTTCTTATTGGCGTCACGTGCGCAAAATTGCGACGCTGGAGCTCCTCTCTTCTCACCGCATAGACATGATCAAGCACGTGATGGAGTCGGAGGTGAAGGCAGCAGTGAAAGAAATTTACGATATTTGGATAGACAAGAACAAGAGTGGTTCAGAAAAGGTAACAACTGAGATGAAGAGATGGTTTGGGGACATAATGCTAAAGGTTATGTTCAGAACGGTGGTTGGAAAACGTTTTGTTTTGGAGACTGAAGAGAACGAACGGATCCGAAAGGCAATGAGGGACTTGTTTGATCTTAGCGGTTCATTCTCTGTGTCTGATGCTCTGCCATATTTGAGATGGTTTGATTTGGATGGTGCAGAGAAGAAAATGAAGACAACAGCGAAAGAGTTAGATGGGTTTGTTGAAGTTTGGCTCCAAGAACACAAACGCAACAGAAATAATAGTGGTTCGGGTCAAGAGAAAGGTAACCACGACTTCATGGACTTGCTTCTTAACCTTGTTGAGGAGGGTCAAGAGTTTGACGGTCGTGACGGCGATACCACGATCAAAGCTACATGCCTGGTAAGTGGTAACTCATTATTTCTGTCCATATCTTTTAAACTGTATCCGAATAAAAAATTAAACTTTATTTATTTTATGTTTTTTTTTTTTTTGTCTTTTCTCTATTTGTATGGAGTTGATATTTTATATAGTTGAAAGAAACGAAAATCAAAGTAATGAGAAATAAGTAACTTTATTAATATTTTTCAACATGCTACTTACATTTTAATTAAAAAGATAAATATAAATTATTTTATGTAAAAAAAAATCATCTATCTTGAAAACTTACAAGAAGGCCACCAAAAAAAAAATTACCTGCATAAAAAGGTTTTTAATTATTTTTGTAGGCATTAATTTTAGCGGGCATGGATACTACAGCAGGGACAATGACTTGGGCTCTCTCATTACTTCTCAATAATCATGGGATCTTAAATAAGGTTGTCCATGAATTAGACACGCATATTGGAACGGAAAAGATGGTAAAGGTATCGGATTTGAAGAAGCTAGAGTATCTTCAATCTATCATTAAGGAAACATTGCGCTTGTACCCAGTTGGACCACTTAGTTTGCCACACGAGTCCATGCAAGACTGCACTGTGGGTGGATATCATGTGCCTAGTGGCACTCGCCTCTTGACTAACATTTCAAAACTTCAACGAGATCCCTTATTATATTCCAATCCTTTAGAGTTTTGCCCAGAGAGATTCCTGACAACCCACAAGGACATAGACGTTAAAGGTCAACATTTTGAGTTGATTCCATTTGGTGCAGGTAGAAGAATGTGTCCAGGACTCTCTTTCGGTCTTCAAATTATGCAACTAACACTAGCTACTCTATTGCATGGATTTGATATTGTAATCCATGATGCAAAACCTACGGATATGCTTGAACAAATTGGGCTAACCAACATCAAGGCCTCTCCACTTCAAGTCATTCTTACACCACGTCTCTCTACTTATATTTATGATGAAATTTATATAGTCTAAAATAAGACAGAGTATTAGGATGACCTACCTGTATGGACAATAAGCATTAAACCTACTCCACTCAAAGGTGTCATGAAATTACTTTATTCTATGTGTATATTTTGAAGCTTAAGATATTAAATGAACAAAACCGGTGACATTAATTACTTAGGATTGGAATCATATGTATCTCCTATATATAATTTCAAGACTATATTGTTTATGTTTGATTAATATTATATCATTTGATTGAGCTTATGAATTCTAAAGAAACTCAATGCACCATTCATATAGAAGAGTTCTTCAAGGTGATATCTCGTTGACAAAACACAATAAAGAGTTGGATAAAAAGTTAAGAGAAAACGAACAAGTTAAAACTAGTGCAGAGAGAATAACAAATATTCAAGGTTTAATGATCAAAATCTTGCATACAATTTTGTGACGGGAGCTTTATAAACTTGTAAATTTTGTTACACGTCTTGTACCAATTTAAATAAATATATATTTTTTAAAAACAATATTGTAACAAATATTATATAAAATGATAAATGAAAACATCCACCTAAGACAAGTTTTAGTTATATTTGACAAAAACAGCTAAAAATATTAAGCCTATAGATAAAAAGTTGTTAAGCTAAAAACTGTTTTTTTTTTGCCCATAAAAATTGAAAATTTTGAAATTAACTTATTGAAAGTTTTTGATAAAATTATATATTAAAATATTTAATTAATGTAAAAATCCACATAATTAAATTAATAGATATGTTTATACCGTATTTTTATATAAATTTTAATTTTATTATATGGATAAAATATTTTTTAGTAATTATAATTTAACTAAATTTAAGCTCTTATAAATTTTTATTTTAAGATCCATTATTTTAATTACATTTTCTATTTTTCAATTATTAGATCTTTTCAATTTTGTGCATTTTACTATTAATCTTATATTATATTTTCTTTATCCAGTTTAATATAAAATAAAAATAACATAAATTAAGGAGATGTTATATATATATATATATTAATTGAAATGTTGAATTTTTTATATTAACTTAATAATTAACGATCATCTATGTAAAATTTTAAATAAATTATATTTTATGAAGCATCAAATTATTTTAAAACATAAAATTTATAAACTTAATCTACCAAACAGAATAACAGATAATTCAAATTTAATGTTAGATTAACAAAATCTAAAGCATACAAATAGTTATTAAAATAAATAACTTCATCTAGTATTGCTCTCAAAATAACTTCCATTTTTTTCTCTCAATAGCTCTATATATATTTAGTTCACCAAAAAAAAAAAAAGCTCTCTCTCTCTATATGTATAGAAAGGGCGGGTATGCATAACGGATACATTACTGTACATTATTACTAAAGATATAGGTTATGCATAATTGATAAGGTCAAGTTGTGTAGATGTACCTAACGCATTAATTAGATTCATAAAAAAATTAGTGAGAAATAAGAAACTGCATAGAATCGGATTCTTGTGTAAGGTAGAAGTGATGCGTGCAGGGTGCAAAACATGTTCGAAGGGCAAGAAAGCCTAAAAGCAACCACCATAGCACCCAAGCACTGATGCCTGATTCTCCATCGTTGTCGGTGTCATCCAACGACACCTCGAATATCGCATCCCATGCACCTTCCTTTTAATTTAACCTTTTTTTTTTTACTTAACCAATAAAATAAGCAATAAACGAATGGTGTCTCAAACGAGATATTCTGTAACCACCTTGGCTATATATACGAGTCCCATCCGTTCCACCGCCACCACTCTTCATCACTAAAGATGTCTTCCCACTCCAAGACGGTGAAACGGCAAAGTCCAGTGTCAAACGGCAACCAAGTGGAAAATGGTATCAGCGAGGAACACGAATTATTTGGAGAGTTGGAGAAGAAAGATTCACTGTCAGTGACTAGCCAGTTGTGCATTAAACCAATTCAGAATTATGAGAAACTGGATAAGGAAGTGGTTCAGCGGCGAATTCGTCACCGGAAGCGGATGAATAAGTTGCGATCCGCAGTGGGAGCCTTCTTATTCTCCACCAACACAGCCGATGCATCTGCTCAGGGAAAGAAGTGGCTCGATGATGCATTTGCTGCCTTGTAAATTACTATGATTATTAATCTGACCCCTTTCCTTTTTCTAAACTAAATTTAACAAGATAATTTCTTAGTTCTTGGCTTCTGGGCTTTATTAGTGTGTAACTGTGTATCTATGAATTATATACTGGGAAAATAAAAATTATATTATCCTTATAATAATTTTTTACAATATTATTTTGTATTCTGTCCATCATGTTAACCTATTCTTTTTACAAAATTTTCTTTATACGTATATTTTTTTTTAACGAAATTTATGAATAAATGCAATTTCTCTTTAAAATATTGTTAGAGATCGAGATTGTCAAAATGTCAGATGAGATGATTTTATTTTATTTTCTTTTTTCCTGATTCTGGTATATGTTGGATAGTTTAGATAGATGACTGAGCTCGAACCCAATCCATTTTGCAAATTAAAATCGGAATCTCTTGATTCTAGACATCTTAGTCGGGCATTGATATGTAATGGGCCTGGTCTTCTTGTAAACCTTTGTGCACACATAAGAAGCGGAAATTTGAATCTGCTTCCTTATTTGAATCCTGCATCTTCCATCACAATCCGAAATATAATGAAAGTTGCAAGATTCAACGGTAAGAATGCAAAAAACAAAATGCCTAAGAAGCTACTAGTAAGTATTGGAGGAGCAGGGAGCGATTGAACATCCAATAGACAGATATTATATCAAACTTAACTCGTCAATGGGCACACACTGGTGGACTGAGCTGAAGGGAACTAAGTAAAGGCAGTTCCTAAAGTGCAGGAAAAAAAACACCCCTGAATAAAATTAGATTGGGCTTCACGAGTTAATCTAGTATTTAACCAAGTAAATGAAAATCAATTTGGAATCATTTAAATTACAAAACTACCATAATCCAAAATATTTAAAGAAATTAATTTCAAAATGGGGAAAAAAAATTGATTGTATAAATTTTCTTTTATTACATTGCATTCAATCACAAATTAAAAAATCATTACAAAATAATTAACCATTATAACTAATATTGAAAAACTTAATATTTTCAATGATATGTCAAACATCAGAGAATAGAATCCACAAAGAAAAAAAAACATCACTGAACAGCCGTATAAAACATTTTGTACAACTTATTTGTTCTAAGTTCTAAATGTAGTATATTGTTTCCTAAAAAAATAAAACCTAGTATATTGTAATGAAGTGGGCTTAAGTTCAATTCATACATGGAGCTACTATTGGCCCCAAAATCATTTCTAATAGTCTCTGTCATGTGGTTGAAATTATTATTTTTTCGAAAATACCATTCTCATGGAAATATATTTCTGTTGTATAATTGCATACAAAATCTATAACAGAAATATGTTCCCGTTGTAGTAGAAGATGTGCCGGACAAAATCTAGTATTACAAAATATGTTTCCGTGGCTGATTTTGTTTGCACCCATGTACTACAACAGAAATCCGTCTTCGTTGTAGATTTTGCACAAAACTACCGTATTACAACAAAAATGCATTTTTCATTGTTGTATACGAAATGCATACAAAATACTCAATGAAATCATGATTTCACGTATAAAATTTAAAAGAAAAAATGTTTTTGTTGAGTTTTTTCTATGTAGAAACTAAATTCTGTTAAGTATTTTGTACGCATTCTTTGTAATACCACAAAATAATTTGTACGAAACTCATACTGTCGTTGTAGTATACAAAGTGTGTATACAATACTCAACGAAATCACAATTTTTTCAAGTATTTTGTACATACAATCATGATTCTTTTTTTGACTTAAAAAATACAAGAAAACCATGATTCTGTGTTTCCAAAACAATGATATTATGATTTGGTTGCATCTAATAATAGAGGAGGGAAAGAGAAAAGATGGAAGGTGGTGGGGTTCGAACTCAGCTTTAAAAAAAAATATTATATGTTTTCAAGACAATGATATCATGATTTAATTTGTTACATCCAAAAATAGAGGAGGGAAAGAGAAAACATGTAATGTGATGCGATTTGAATTGAGAGATAAAGTTTTTTCTACAATTTTTTTTTATTTGTAGGGGGTCAATAACAAAGTTTGTAGGAATCAATAGCAACTTCATATCTCTCCATGCAGTGACTTTCCTAGGTTGAAATGTAAGGTCAATCCTAACTCACTAACATTGATCATGGTCATAATATAAAAAAAAAAAAAAAAAAACTAAACTACCTCATGAAGAATAAATCAAAATAGGATATAATTGCACACAGAAGCCATGAATCCTATGCAAGGAAATCTAATTCATCTCTAACACATATATATACCACTAACATCAATGTAATACTTAAGCCTTTAATATGCATTATCACTTTAGTACATTTTTGTGTCATAGCTTCCTTTATAAATATTTGCTAATGTTTTTGTGGTGTCTTTACTTTAACAAAATATCAATCGACCTCAAAAAAAAACTTAAACTCTGGTCCTCTGTAACACATCAATCAACATTTTTTCAGAATAATTTTAAGTCAACAATTCACTCAAATACATCAACAATTTACCTTAAACATACTATGTATATCCATATCAAATAACAATTATAAAAAAAATTATTCTATTTCAAAACATACTATCTATTTCAATTAAATTCCTGTTTAAAATCAATTTTCATGACTCAAAGTAAATTTGTTAAAATTGTTCACAAGTAATTTCTAAGATGATGCTGAAGTTATTTCAAGAAGATTTACAATTGCCCAAAAAGAAAAAAGCAAAATCCAAGTGTTTGCTTCATTTTTCTTGCACAATTTCTTGTAAATTCATCTTCCATGATCCCTACACTCATTCCTTGATCCCTTCCCGTCTCGAACGTTACCACCCGTGAGCAAGCAGCATCAACAGTTCAGCACCCACCAAGATTATTCAAAACATGTTTTTGGAAAGTGTCCTTTTATTATAATACTCTATTCCATTATGAACGTTACGCTCTTCTCTTTTCCATTATTTAATGTGATCAAACAATTATCTCTAGAATATGAAAAGAAGACAAAGAAAGAAAGAGATAGGTGTGGAAACAACAAACCCTCCACCTTCTTTAGTCAAGTCTTCTCCACAAATTCCATTTCTTTCCTCCATACGTTTTCCCAATCAAAACCCTCACCCCTATCTAGAAAATCACATGCACTCGCCCATCCTCTCATTATCCACACAAAAATTCTTGCATCAAACATATGTTTCTATCTTTCCCACTTTTCCCTAATGAAAAACACCCTTCCTTAAAACACTCTCCACTATGATCACTAAAAAAAAACAAGAACAACTTCTTTTGTTCATCATCATCTTTGTTTTGGGGAAAATAACATTTTTCATTCCAACAACGAATGCCCAAGTGAACCACCACGAGTGCCGCCAAACATGCGGTTCCTCCAAACCCGTCCCTTACCCATTCGGATTCTCCTCCGGCTGCGCAATACGCCTGAAATGCACCGCCGGCGTGGCCTCCGTCGGAGAATTCCCGGTCAAAGTCAACACAGACAGCATGATCGTGAGCATTGAAGCTCAATGCAATCGCCCATTCGATAGCCTCCACCATCTGTTCAGCCACAAATACGCACCCACTTCGCGAAACGTGATCCTCTTAGAGAACTGCACCGGAACGCCTTTACCTTGCTTCATACCGGAGACTCTGGTCCGGACCCACTTCGAATCCGTGGGTTGCAACAACGCCTCCGGCACCGGCGAATTGAGCTGCTACTTCGAGAACAGAACCAACGGATTCGTAGATCGTAGAACGTTGGATGAAATTGGATGCAAGTACTTTATGTCGTCCCTTGCAGCGCCAGATATCAAAAACATTTCCGGTGCGCCTTTGTCTTTGGATGTAAATATAATCCAACTTGGATGGTGGCTTCAGGGAGATCAGTGTTTATGTTCTGATCATGCCAATTGTACCACGCTTCAGTCTCCGATGGATGGAAAGCCCGGGTTCCGGTGTCGCTGCCGCGACGGGTTCGTCGGCGATGGGTTTTTGGCCGGAACTGGTTGCCGGAAAGGTTAGTTCTTTTTTATTATTATTATATCGCCAATTGTTTTGGATTTGTTTTTTGCACAATGATTTCCATGTTGGCTTGTTCGTTTAGCTTTTATCTGTTAGATTTTATTAGGCATTCATGATTCAACCTTGTTCTGCACTCACCCCGTCGTGTTCATAAGATGGCATTAGGTTGAAATTTGAAAACATAGCGTGGCACTAGCCAAATAATGACAACATCTTTGTTTTTTTCACGATAAAGTTAAAGCTTCACCTCCAATAAACAAATAATGCTGAGGTTTAATTTAAGCTAAAAGTTTTTCTTTGTTACCTTTGAAATTTTGCACAAACTTTAGTAATTTAAATCCCGCGTATTACTCTTGCTGATTGCTGACATATGGTGATCACGGACTTTTAGTTCTGTTGGAAATAATTGCATGATGAAAATGATATGTTTAATATATTATTAACTAGCAAGCGACAATGATACACATAAAAAAAAATCGTGTTTCTTTTGGAGTATAAATTTAAGTGAAGTCCCAAGTTGAGTATATATAAATAAGAAGAAAACTTATAAACCAGACTCTTAAAATTTTAGATTAAAATAAAATATGAGTTTATTAGACATAAAAGGAAGAATTTAACTAAAATAATAAAATGAATTATTTTAAATAAAATAGTAAAAATTACATAAATATAAATAAGGTGCGAATAAGTATGGAAAGAAGCCATCAATAACTGTAAATTCTTAATCACGAGAGTACCCCTGGGAAAGATTGCCATAAAGGAAGAAGAGTAGGACCCGGCAGCAACCGATATAAAGAAACGAAGGAAGCAAAAAAATAGTGGACCCGAAACATGCGTGTCACTTAATTTATTGGAGCAGCATGATTACGGGGAATTTAAGTCAACCAGACTAATCAATTAGCCAACTGGTCAAATTTTCTTTCCATAATTTGCTCCATAAGGGGCTTTTCATTCTTTTTATATTTCTCCCTTTTTTGTCTATATACATAAAAAGGAATGCTAACAATTTTCTTTTTATACTTTCTTTCGAATACTTTTTTATTATTGGTAAGGATTTATTAAAAATAATTAATTTTAATAGGTTTTATTTCTCAATGTTTCTTTTTTTATTTATATTAAATGAGAAACAAAACCTATCAAATTGATAATTTTTAAAAATTCTAATTAACCAAAGAAAGTGTAAAAAAAAAGTGTCATTAGTTTTCCTCATATATGAAAACTGTAACTTGGAAGAGTTTGATGCCCACATCACAAGAAAAGAAAGTTTCACCTAAAATTCTCTATTTTTTTAAAATAGGTTAGTTGTAATTCTTTATTCGCTAAAATAGTTTATATTAATAAAGAATAATAATTTTTTCAATGTTCCCCTTTCAATTAAGATTATTCTTTATGAAATATATTAGATAATAATAAAAAAAATATTTTTAATGCATTATATTCATAATTTACTGAATATTCTATTTTTTATAATAATAAATCTAAAAGTTTATTAATTAACCTGACAAGTTACGATTAATAATTTCTTTAGTATAATAATAATAAAGAGGTTTAAGTTTAGAATAATACTATATATTCTCAACATTTTATTAAAAAATACAAAAATAAAATATATTCAATATCCTAAATTATAAAAATATTTCATATTTTAAAATAATAAGTAAAAAGTTAATAAGAAAATGTGATAAAAGGGGGGAAATTACTTTCTTTCTTTGTTGATAAAAAATTAGCATTTATATATGTTTAAAATCAAGCTTAAATGCATAACCAAAATTCAATTTTTTTGTTAGATTTTATCACATTTATTTTTGTTGAATTCTATGTGAATGAAAACGAATATTTTTTTTAAATTATCACTTATATATGCTTAAAATCAAGCTTAAATACTTATGCTAACAAAACTGTAGAGAAATTAAAACTATTGATTAATTTATGATCTTAAATAAATAATTAAAATCCTCCCTTAACTATTAACCTAATTATTTGTAATTAAATATTAAAAAAATATATAAAAATTTTAATTAAAATTAATTAATCGGATAATAATTAATCTCAAATTTTATTATACTCCGTATATTTAACTTTTATCATAATTTTAACTATTAAGTTTTTAGTTAAAGATTTAAGTAATTTTATTCTTCAAAATATACTCTTGCTCTACAGGAACTGCATCGTTCCAATTGCAGAGTTCCAACAATCTCGCTGACCATAGTCCATTAACAACAAGGCATGACTCACAATTGAACTTTTTATTACTCCAATTCTCTCTCTTTTTCTTTTTCTTAAAATTTGTAAATAAAGAATGAAGAAAGAGACAGCCGCCTTTAACATGTAAATCTGGATTTGATGTTTGAGTTTGGCATTAATAATTCAGACATAGTTTCGCCAATTATTCAGCCTGCAATCCTGAGATATATATTAGCGGGATCAAGAAACAAAATTATACGGTACATGCTACATTTTAGTTTATTTTAATGTAGTACATTAGTTTTTTAGAGATATTTTTCTCTCTAATGTTTTGGCATGACGTAGCTAATTTGAACCTTTTATTACTATTTTTATAATTTTAGAAGATGATGAAATACAAAATTAAAAACTGAAAGTTGAAAATAAAAGTATTTAAAACTTCGTTTTATCTTTTAAAAGTTGAAAATATATTGTATGATGTACACAAACAGTTTTTAAAAACACTAGGAATGAGCACATGGTGTGTGAGTTTTTGAAATCAGTTGTATGATGCATGTACATACTCATTTCAGTTATCTTGTCGATTTCAAAACTCTATTTTTTATGTTCACTCGATGGATTTTAACATTTAATTCACTCTTTCATGTGATTTTGTCCTTGTAACGCACAGCCTCGTCATGCAACCCAGCGAAGTACATATCTGGTCGATGTGGAGGAACAACGAGATTCATTGTCTTAATTGGAGGTAACATGTGCTTATTTCATTATGAACCGCACATTTTGCTCTTCAACTATTACTTTTAGTACTTAGTAGTTACTCATTGAATTGATCGAATATCTTGCAGGGTTCGTTGTGGGTGTTTCGCTGATGGTTACTTTGGGTTCATTGTGTTGTTTCTATCGCCGACGCTCCAAATTGAGAGTCACAAATAGCACGAAAAGGCGCTTAACCGAAGCCACCGGCAAAAATAGCGTTCCTATCTATCCCTACAAAGACATTGAGAAAGCCACAAATAGTTTCTCCGAGAAGCAACGGCTTGGAACGGGAGCATACGGGACTGTTTATGCTGGGAAACTCTACAACAATGAATGGGTTGCCATTAAAAGGATAAAACACAGAGACACTGATAGTATTGAGCAAGTAATGAATGAGATCAAGCTCCTTTCTTCAGTGAGCCACACCAATTTAGTTCGTTTGTTGGGTTGCTCCATTGAATACGGAGAACAAATCCTAGTGTATGAGTTCATGCCCAATGGAACACTGAGTCAGCACTTGCAGAAGGAGAGGGGGAGTGGTCTTCCTTGGCCAATTCGACTCACGATTGCCACTGAAACTGCACAAGCCATAGCATATCTTCATTCAGCCATTTGTCCCCCCATTTACCACAGGGACATCAAGTCCAGTAACATACTTTTGGACTACAATTTCAGGCATGAGTAATGATATATGAACATGTTATAGTATAAATACTTTATTCACATCTCTCATTTCTTAGAAATTATTATATGATTCTCGAGCACCATTTATTCATGATCTTGGCCATTCTTCACGCAACATATAATTGAGATTTTCAATTTAAAAAAATAGTTAATAACACTCAATTACTTGTTACATAGAAATTGATCAAGAGGCAAGACCATAGTTCTCTTTAGACTATGTAATGATTTCTCATAGTTTCTTTTTATATCTCTACTTGACATATCATGTTACCTATCACATCTACATTTTTTATCTTTTTCTTTTTGTGTATATTAGCTCAAGGTGTTTATGGATCATTTTTGTTTCAGGTCCAAAGTGGCAGATTTCGGTCTTTCTAGACTAGGGATGACCGAAATATCCCACATTTCGACAACCCCACAAGGAACCCCCGGCTACGTTGATCCACAGTACCATCAAGACTTTCACCTCTCTGACAAGAGTGATGTATATAGCTTGGGTGTTGTTCTTGTTGAGATCATAACAGGATTGAAAGTGGTGGACTTTTCACGTCCGCATAATGAAGTGAATCTAGCTTCTCTTGCTGCGGACAAGATCGGGAAAGGGCTTTTAAATGAAATTATAGACCCATTCCTTGAACCTGAAGTAAGAAGTGATGCTTGGACCCTTTCATCCATACACAAGGTGGCTGAGCTCGCATTCAGATGCATTGCGTTCCATAGGGACATGAGGCCTTCAATGACAGAAGTGGCTTCAGAGTTAGAGCAGCTTAGGTTGAGTAGGTGGACTACATTGGGAGACAACAATTGTGCAACCTCGACGGAATTGTCCTCCTGTTCTTCCTCGTCAAATGAATGTGAGAAACCACTAAGCATTGCAACGAGGAATTTTGGGGCAAAGGGTAAAGGCCACCTCAAGCTCCAAACTGGGCCTATTAATTTAAAGTCATTACAAAGGCCCAATAGTAACTCACCAGTCTCGGTGCAAGACCAAGACTTGTGGTTGAGTGAGCAGAGCTCTCCTTCGTCAAGTAGTTTTCCAAGCAAGTCATTTGATTGATCCAATACAACTATCTTTTTTATGGAATAGTTTGTTTGTAAATCATTTGAATTACCTCGAAGGAGGCAAACAAACAAACAAGCAAACATGAATTAATTTCTCACTAAGGTGTTCGGGAAGGACATGCATTTGCACAGGGATAGCATCCTTTGTGTGTTACAAAGTGACATTTTAGGAGAAATATAGTGTTTATGGAAAAAATTAACCAAATCCACGAGACAAATGTTAGGAAGTACCTTAGGTTATGTTTAGATTAATTAATGGTAAAGAGTGGAATGGAGGAAAATGGAAAAGTTATTCTATTATTTAATTTGTAAAAATGACATTGATGGAAGAAGATAAAACTTAATCCATTGCATTTCATTATTTAATCTTGTTTTTGTCCTCCTCGATCAATTTAGGATGGTACTAGATATGGAGTTCTAAATTATAAAATGACTATTTTGACTTTCTTAATTTTTCCCTAAACATAATCCTTTCCTCACGCATTCTTCGATTGCTTCTTCTTACTTGTCTTGCTTCTTAGATATGCGTGTTGCTTTTTACTTGCTTCGGAGAGTAATAAACTTGCTTTCTACCAGTTGCTTGCTTCACTTGCACCCGCCTCAAATTGTTTTTTTTTTTTTTATATATATAAAAAAAAATGAACCAAGATTATTGCATTTCATTCATAATCTGAGAAAAGATACATTTTGAAATTCGATCAAAGAGTTAGATGTGAGCATTAAACTTAAAAGCCTTTGCAAGATTGTGGCCAACTATGTTTGCTTGTCTCCTTACAAAACTCACCATTGAGTTTGAGATTAAATTTAACAAAAGCTTACATTTATCAACCAACATGTGAAATTCAGAGGATCCGTTTTGTTTGGAGTAAATACTTTCCACTAACAATTTGCAGTCAGTTTCGAATATTGCACTTGAATGCATATTCCTACTCCATATTGCTGCTGTCTTTCAAAAATGGATGCATCAATGTTCAATTTCAGAGAACCTCGCTGGGGCTTTGTCCGTTGAACTAGAGCTGGCTGCGCCCCAAATTGTTATTCACTCGGTAAAAAAAAAATGTTTAATACAAATAGGTTACTCTCCCATAATACATAAGTAGTTGTTATTCCACTACATTTTATATTGTGGCCTTTGGTTCTTGTTAATTCTTAATTAGAAAAAGGATTATAATTGATAGTATAAAAAGTTTTACACAATTATTAAATTATAATTTATTATATAAGATAAGTTTATTAATTTTTAAAATAATTATTTTAAAGCAATTTAAATGATGATTTGTGATCGAATGATAATGTACAATTATTCTATACCATCAATGTATAGACATTAATCTTATTTTTAAATATCTAAGAAAGAATCTGTTATCCGTGATATTGCGTTACCAAATTAAGAATCACTTATCACCTTATAACCTTATTCACAAAAAAGCTTAGTAGCAAAAAACAGAACAAAATAGAGAGAGCCAAAAAAAACCAATAATAAAATATAGTGTTGTCACTCAAACTTTGTTTAAGTTTGAAGTGAGGATAGGGTGAGTTGTTTTCTTATTATTCGCATGCTCTTGTAAAGAGTGGTTCTAAAATAAAATAAACTAAATTGATATACTTATTTTTATATTAAAAATAATAAAGAAATTAGATAATCTAAGAGATTATAGAAATTATATTTTAAATAATAATATTGTATTTGAACACAATATCTTGAAATTATAACTTTTTAACACATAAAAGTTTACATGATGCTAGAAAAATCAGATAAATATAAAAACTAGCTAGTTTTTAGTTTTATGAAAATATTTTTTAAGAATTTTTATTTATCCTAATTATATTTGAACATAAGAATTGAAAACATGTATCATTAAATTTATAACAACTCAGTTCCCAATCAATTAAATAGACTCCATTATTTTTTGTTTGCTTATATTGTATTTTGAACACAAAATATTAATATTATATTTTGTTTGTTCTTGTATTGGTAAATACCCAATTTATAAGCAATAACAGTTACATTACAAGGACATTAACTACTAGGCTCCATTTACACTTCAGAGATCGATAGAATAAATGACTAGTTACAAGAAAATATAAGGAGATGAATGACTAATAGTAAAAAAATAAAAAATAAAATAGGATTTTCCTCTAAGAGAGAGGCTCAAACTTTTTATAGACATGAAATAGTTTACTTTTAAATTATAAATTCATAAAATAAAAATTATTGTTTTCAATTGTTCCTGAAAATTATAACACTATGCTTATGATGAAACAAAGATTTAAAATTATTATTTCATCTTTTTGTTGACTGGACAATGAGGTCTTCAAGTTATCACTTTGACCATCAACCTTGATCAAAATAAACCCATGACAATAATTTATTTTAGAAATAACCTATTTTAGTAAGAAAATTGTAAAAGTAATCAAAAGGATTAATCACTCCAGCGAATATAACAACGGGTTTTAGAAGCAGGGGATAGCCTCGCAAGCTCATAGTTCTAAAACCCTAAAGTGAGTGAGTGATGGAACTTCAGACCCTTTGTTGCGCTCTTCCCTCTCAACCACTTCACTTTTCCAATCATCGTATTCTATCAGTGAGTAAACCTTAACCGACACCTTCGAATCAATTTTTCTTTGTTACCATTCTAACCCTTCTCTGCAATTCCCGATTACTATTCACCAACTCGTTAATGTTATATTCGCAGTCACCAGCGTTTGGAACCCACGCTCCATTAACAAACCAAATTCATAGATTTCGGTTCGGAAACCCCTCAAAATGTACGTTTATCCCTCCCACTCATCGTATGGGTGCTGCATTCGCCGGTTCAGAATTTCACCAATTTATTTTTAAAAAAATGATTTTGTTGTCTGTGGTTATCGGGTCTCTGTTTACACCAGAAAATTCAACAAATTGATTTTTTTTATTACAGGTTTAAAATGGGTGATTAAAGAGACTTCACTTTTGGGATTGAGCGAATCCAAGAAGCTTCTAGTACATGCTTCTGATTCCAATTTAAATGGTGGCTTGGAAGTTCATCCAAAACAAAGTTCTAGTGTACCCGTTACTACATTTAACGGGGTGGAACCGTTTCATGGTAAATCAGGTTCTGTCTCCTTTTGTGGCTTGACACACCAATCGGTAGAAGAAGGGAAATTGGAATCTTCCCCCTTTGGAGTAAAGGGTGGCTCTTTCTTGTGGGTCTTAGCTCCTGCTGCGTTCATAGCATCTTTGACTTTGCCACAGTTTTTTGTTGACAATGTGGTTGAAGCTTTCCTTAATAATGTGATGTTAATAGGTATGGAATGGATGCAATTTTGTGCTTTTTCTTACCCTCTTTGAATTTTGACCCTTATGTTCTTGAAATTGGATGGTAGTTTGTGTTGCAGAAAGTCAAACTTTGAAAAAACTACCAAAACATAGGTTGGGTGTAGTTGTGTTCATAATCATTAAATGTGATGCCCCCCCCCCCCCCCCTCTATTTTGTCTGCATTATGAATACATTGTTAAGATTTCTTGCTGCTGTTAATACCAAATTAGTTATTGTGTTAGGACTATGAGGAAGAGGGAGTTAGTTACTACAGTTATGATATTGATTAGTTAGTTAGTTAGAGGGGTTTATTAGATATAAATAGGGGAAGAAGGATAGGCGGGAGGAGGATCTTATCATTTGTAGATTGAGCATTAGCTCTTTTTGAAAGGAGAAATCTTTGTAAAGGGGAAACCCTTGGTGGAGAATTTTCTCTCCTATTTTCTGTTCTTCTCATCCTATTAAATAAAATTCTTTCAAATTCTTTCTTTTCTTTGCCATTTCAATTTTTGGTTCCTAACATATTGGCTCAATATAAGTTGCAGAGTGATATCCAAATTTCAAAATCATCTCATTATTATTATTATTTTATCAAAACCTTAATTGAATTCATACAATTTCTTTCAAGAGTCCTCTGATTCTGTACAGACACTATTACTTATCTAGTATTTGTCTGTCTATGTACTGGGAAAACCGAGAAGTTGAGAACCTACCTAACCCTCACTGGTTATCCTACCAATCTTAAGCCAAACATGTGGGGGAAGAACAATGTCAAAGAACTTTGACATTTATGTGAAAATAAATTCTTAGACAAAAGCACAAGAGATGTTAGGTATTGACATTGTTATCTTATCTCTGGAATAATAACTGTTGTGAAATTGACAATGTCTGATGCTACTGCATTCCCGTTGCATTTTGCTGTATTTCTGGAGGTTATCAGTGGTGTGGATGTAGGCTTAAGTAATTAGTTCACTTACCTGTTGGTAGAGTTCTCACTAGCACATATTGAGGATTGAATCAAACCCTTTGTTGCTTGTATAACTTTTAGCTATTTTGGTAAAATTGTGTTTCCATAGAGTTCTTTTAGACAGTGGACTGCTGAGCTATATGTCTTTGGACAAGGAAGTCGAATTTTCTATTAAAAGAAGTTTGGATGTCTGGATGGAGTTCTGTAATTTTCATAGCTTTGTTTTTGTAAGAACCCTTATACTAGCATCTCTTATGCACATTTCTTTTACCAATAAAATGCAGATATTGTGACTACATTCTCTCATGAGGTCCTGTTCTACATTGGACTGGCAACATTCTTGCATGTGACTGATCGTGTCCAGAGGCCGTATTTGCAGTACAGCTCAAAAAGATGGGGTCTTATCACTGGCCTCAGAGGATACCTATTCTCTGCTTTCTTCACCATGGGTTTGAAGATTATTGCTCCTCTCATTCTTTTGTTTGTGACCTGGTCAGCAATTCGCATTGCAGCATTTGTTGCTATAACTCCATTTTTAGTTGGCTGTGTTGCACAAATGGCATTTGAGAAAGCTTTGGACAATCGTGGGTCATCTTGCTGGCCTCTAGTCCCTGCTATATTTGAGGTTTGCCTATTTGTTTGATTTAAGATCGATTTAAGATCTGATGCAGCTTGACTCTTCTGTCAACAGATGGCAGGGGTGTATAACTGAAATTTGGCTTTACCTGTAATTAGTTTATAACATTCTAAATTGTTTTGCCAGGTATACAGACTGTATCAGCTTACAAAAGCTGCTAATTTTGCCGAGAAGTTGTTATTCTCTATGAAGGGGCTTCCTGCGAGTCCTGAATTGGCAGAACGAAGTGGAGCTTTGTTCGCAATGTTAATCACCTTCCAAGTACTAGGGATTGTGTGCCTTTGGTCATTGATGACTTTTCTTTTGAGGCTATTCCCTTCTAGA
Source organism: Glycine max (assembly GCF_000004515.6). Taxonomy (NCBI): domain Eukaryota; kingdom Viridiplantae; phylum Streptophyta; class Magnoliopsida; order Fabales; family Fabaceae; genus Glycine; species Glycine max. The sequence continues at coordinate 2,690,416 of NC_038242.2, read as the reverse complement.
CCTGTAGCAGATCATTACTGAGTTTATTGTGGATTAGGGAAGAGTGTTGTGAGCACTATTAGTATATTAACTTTAATGCAGGCTTTTCATTGAAATGTCTTGTCACCATCTCTTTCATTTTTTTTTTCTTAAGTACAATGCCGTCATTTACCGAGAAAATGAAGGTTGCAATCTTTGCAAGAATTGAACCTGAAAGGACTGTTGGAAAATAAAACAAAAAAATAAAAATGAAGGAAAATAAATACGAAGAAGATGCACAGTCTTGAATTAAATAACAAAATAGCAATGACAAATTAAATTTAATTGATAGCACATAAATAATGCATTATATCATACAATGAGCACAAGGAAAAATTAAATTAAGGGAAAGAATTAAATAGCCTGGGTTGGAGCGCGTAAACGCTATCCTTAGAGAGAAAACGCCCCCACTGCACGGGTAAGAAATTCTGATTGCGCTCCTCTCCCAAGATACGACAACCCGTTGGTTCCGATCGTGTGCAGCGAAAGGATCCCCGAACCTTATGAACACCAATGCTCTTGCTCTCACAAAAATTAAGTTTTGTATAGGAAAAGAAAGAGATAAATTGTTGGCAGAAAGAAACCAGAGCTCTCAGTCTGTCATTTCTAGAAAGGAGGGAAGAGATATATATAGGCATTTTGTAACAACAAAATATGACCGTTAGAAATATGACCGTTGGAAAACCAACCTACAGTTGTCACAACAAATATAACAAACTAGTTTGACTCATTAAAACAAAATCTAAAGAGAATCTAAAATAAATATTATTTTATAAAATAAAATTAATATATATATTTATAAATTTTAAATTAAAACACAAATATTTACCAACATTCCCCCACATAATTTAAAATTTTAAAATATATTTTCTAAAAGATAATTTGTATAAAAACATAAGAGAAAGAGCATGTGATATTGTATTTCGGTATAAGGAACCTTCCGGGTTTGAGCCTTATACCTAGTGTTTATGAACTTCCATCCGAGAAATATGTAGTGACTTGATTGTCTTGAACTACATATTCTTTAACCGGACTTTAGTACACAACCCCTACAATATTGACGTTCAATTAGGTTCTAATCAGTGGTAGCGCGTTACACGGCCTTGCGCTTGTATCTTGTTTCATGAGTGTCACTTAGAGATTAGCCCATATCTCACAGTGGCGGCCCCACCACCACACTCACTAGGTGAATCCTCAAAGAGTGGGTTGTGACCCCCACCCCTACAATAATTGTCATCGGATTCATTAAGAGGTATTTTTTTTTTTACCAAAAATACACATATATAAATACCTCAACCTTAATATTGCCACAATTTATAATACACCTCGTCATAGGAATGAGAAACGGACAACTCCGCTAAATTTCATTTTGGTGTACTTTAGTCAACAAACAATTTCGTTGTTACCCGTTGAACTCCATTCATGGGATCACCAATCACACGGAGACGGGTGTCCATTGTTGTAACTAAATAATGGGCTTTAATCTCATTCCCCTCGACGACTCAAATACTTGTTGACATGTCAATCTTTTTGTAAGCGGATCCACAATATTATTTACTGACCTGACAAAGTCAAGAGAAATGACACCATGAGAAATCAAATTTCTTATAAACTTATGTCTCACTCTTAAGTGTCTTCTTTTTTCATTAAAATTTTGCTTGTCACTTTAGATATAGCAATTTGACTATCACAATGCATTGGAATTGGAGGTATAGGCTTATTCAACAATGGTAGATCACATGATACTGCACCACTAGTAGCAGTATCTAAATCAATAATTTCTACTTCCATAGTAGAACGTGAAATAATAGTTTATTTAGCAGAGTTCCATGATACTCACAACCAGCTAAAGCAAAAACATAACCACTTATCAATTTTATTTCATCAAAATTAGAACTTCAAGTTTGTATCACTAAATCTCTCAATTATTTTCCAATCTACCAACTGCATATGCAATATCAGACAAGCCTAGAGAAGTTTGTCAAATGCAATAAAGAACCGATACTTTGAGAGTATTTATGTGAAGAAATTCCTTTACTCAAATTTTCTTTAACTTCATGGATGAGTCATAAGGAGTAAAAGCATGTTTCGCATCAAAATAATTAAACTTCTTCAATAGCTTTTCAACATACTAAGATTGGGTAAAAGTCATGTCATCATTTTTCTTTATAAGCTTAATACCCAAAATCACATCTACACAACCAAGGTCTTTCATACCAAAATTTCTAAACAAGAAAAACTTCACATCATTTATGAAATTCATTTACTACCAAATATCAATATGTCATCCAGATACATAAAATGGCGCATCCATTATCATCAAATTGTTTCACATACACACATTTATCACTAACATTAATTTGAAAATCATACAAAAGAATAACTTGATCAAACTTTTGTGTCAATGCTTTGGAGCTTGTTTCAAACCATACAAAGATTTAACAATTTATTTTTCAAGAAAAAATATTTTCAAAGAAAGTCACATCTCTAGACTCCATAATAGTACCATTAGAAATTTGAGATACTTCTGAATTAATAACTAAGAATCTATAAGTAGTATTATGTAAAAAATATCCAACAAAATATAATTAATATTTTTTTTTCAATTTTCCTTTTCTTATTAATAGAGATATTAACATTTACTACACACCCCCACACTTTAAGATATTTCAGATTTGGTTCTCTTTTTCTCCATAACTCATAAAGATTTTTTTTTTTGTTTATAAGGTATTCTTTTAAGAATACGACATGCAAAATATAAAGTTTCACCAAAGTGTTTATTTTATTATTTTTGTGTGTTATATTTTCACAGACTTATTTTTATCAATGAGTTATATATAAAGAGACAATCAGTCAACATGTAACAACAAAATATTTGCAGTAATAATAATAACGTTAAACAATAAAAATTAAAAAACCTAACAACAAATGTCTTGATTTTAAAGACTTGTGTTCACTTGATCATTTGATCAAGTAAAAGATAACTTCCTAAGGCAGGAATAGAAGTAGTGAGATATTTTTAATTTTTCACATAAACTAATTCTAAAAGCATTTTATCTTAAACAAAAATATAATTGACAAAGAAAATATTTTTCAACAATCTCATACTAATTTAAAATTTCAGGAAATAAAATAATATAATAAAAACATTTTTAATGGAACATAATGCTTTGCATTTTCATCCATTAATTTTTCATGCTTACTAGAAAGGAACTCAATCATATTGACGACATACATTTTTGATAAAACAGAATGCTATTGTAGAAAAGACTATGCAAAAAGAAAGTGATAACGCTTTTCTCTCTAAAACAATTTTCTCTCTAAAACTGTTGGAAAATAAAACAAAAAAATAAAAATGAAGGAAAATAAATACGAAGAAGATGCACAGTCTTGAATTAAATAACAAAATAGCAATGACAAATTAAATTTAATTGATAGCACATAAATAATGCATTATATCATACAATGAGCACAAGGAAAAATTAAATTAAGGGAAAGAATTAAATAGCCTGGGTTGGAGCGCGTAAACGCTATCCTTAGAGAGAAAACGCCCCCACTGCACGGGTAAGAAATTCTGATTGCGCTCCTCTCCCAAGATACGACAACCCGTTGGTTCCGATCGTGTGCAGCGAAAGGATCCCCGAACCTTATGAACATCAATGCTCTTGCTCTCACAAAAATTAAGTTTTGTATAGGAAAAGAAAGAGATAAATTGTTGGCAGAAAGAAACCAGAGCTCTCAGTCTGTCATTTCTAGAAAGGAGGGAAGAGATATATATAGGCATTTTGTAACAACAAAATATGACCGTTAGAAATATGACCGTTGGAAAACCAACCTACAGTTGTCACAACAAATATAACAAACTAGTTTGACTCATTAAAACAAAATCTAAAGAGAATCTAAAATAAATATTATTTTATAAAATAAAATTAATATATATATTTATAAATTTTAAATTAAAACACAAATATTTACCAACAAGGACTACCGTCAAAGCAAAAGGAGGTTCATTCATTCTGTTTTTGAAAATGTCACTTGGTTGCTTTCCAGGTCCAGATGAATCAAGCTAAATAAGTATCTGACACCAAATTTACAAGTTGTTGATGTAGATAGTTGAGACTTACTAACCCAAACACCAGTTAAACCTTCTACCCGAGAAGCCTGAATTGAAAACGTTGAAGAGCACGAATAACGACCTCCTCAAGAGTCCTGAGGTACCAATGAAGATCCATCTTGTGTCTTCGGAGGTTGATAATGGGGTACATAACTAGCTGCAATGCAAAATCCAAATACATTTACAAGTTATTAATCCAAACTCCAAAGTAAAAAATAAGAGCGATTATTATTCAAACTAATAATATCATACGATAAAAAACAAGAAAAATGAAAAGAGGAAGGACCTGGCCAGGGCCGTGGAACGTAACTTCTCCACCGCGTTCAGTGCGATAAATAGGAAAGGGTGGATTTTCGATGTCAAAGTTGAGGTTGTGGTGGGTACTGGCGGTACCCAATGTGTAAACAGAAGGGTGTTGCAGAATAATAAGGGTGTCGCTGCAATCACCTCCGTTCTCAATCTGTAACTTCTTTTCCCTCAATGTCTTTTTGCCAAGACCATGCTACCGTTATAAGGGATCAGCTCCTGATGCAGATCGAAGAGCTCGCACCTGCGCGGAGGATGATAACTTGGGGTGGGAGCGGAGAGGTAGAGGAGATGAGGGAATTGAAGCCAAAGAATATGAACCCAACAAACTCATGTTTGAGTCGGAAAACTACGGAGGGATTAATGTTTCTATTTTGTCGCCGCCTCCATTTTAGTTACACCCATTTCATTTTGAGGCCCTTTTCATTTCACTCTTCTATAAACTATTTCTCCTCGTCTTAAGTTAAATATATGGATGGGTGGGTCTATTTCAGCCGTGACACACTTTCATTTTATAATACGTTTTGTTTTTTTTTTTTGTTTCTTATGTACATTATTATCTTTGTAAATTAGGGTTTATTATTATAATGTATTCGCTTTAGATATTCTGTTCATCTTAGGTGAATTTAAATCATTTTAGGGAGTCTTCTAAGAGAAGCAGGGGAAATGTTATATATAAAAACAGAGAAGCAGGGGAAATGCTATAAAAAAAAAAAAAAACTTTTGAATACACTTGTAGTGATTACAAATTAAGAGTATCTCTTTGTATTGGATACATATGAATCCTATCATTTGAGATTTTATTCTTTATTAAAAGTTGGCAGTTGAGAGTAAATTTGAAATTGATGGCGTTAGACGCAAAACATGCTCCTAGAAGAATTTTGAAGCTTGTACAAGTGATAAGTTAAGCACTCTTGTGGAGATAATGATAAATTTGATATTGCAAAAACAAAAAACTTACAAAACTATTTTTATTTTTTTAGTATGGAAGTTGATAAAGAATTAGAGGGTTTGATTTTTTTTGGGGAGATGGTTAAGGTATAGAGTTGATCCTTGGTTCATCCCTGCATACACTCCATAGACCCCTCTATCCTCGTAGTCGTAGCAACACTCTGTAATGCCTCCTTCACATACTCCATCCTCCACATTTTCAAGTCTTTTCCCAACTCCGCACATCTTCATTGTTTAGACTTCTCAACAAAGGTCTGAAAGTTGGTACATTGATTCTGGTGCTTCTCGTCCAGTGATTGCCATTCCACAAAATTAGACTCACGAAGCTCCAATGAGCAATTAAGAACATGTTTTTCTCAGTAATGGGCAAGGTTTGCTTATCCTTCTTTTCCTTCTCATACTCATCCAAATTCATCTAAATAACCGACTATTGGTTCCTTCCATTGCTTGGTACTCAATTACACAAGATACCGTTAGAAAGAATCACACTTTCAACTGCTGACCATAACGAATTAGTTTAGTTTTAATATACTTCACTGTCGATTATGTAAAATTTATAAACTAATATAAAAGATTAAAATAAACCTTTAAAATTATACAATTTATGATTAAAAGTGTACTCTAATTATGTTCTAAACAAATACATGACTATCAAATAGTAATCAAAATATTAAAATTAAAGATGAGCTAAGATATTCATCACATTCTTTCTATGATGCATTATAGTGCTTGTTTCAAGTAATTAAAACCACAAAATGCACTTTATTAAGTAAATAAAATTACGTTGTCGTAAAAAGAATGATTACAGGCCAAAAAAATGGAAACAAGGCATATGTGTATAAACCTTTACATGGAAGCTAAAAGGACTCGCAACTCTGCTACAGAAGGGACCGACTCAGCAGGGTAAATCCTCGCGACAAGTTGAACAAAGGTTTCGTACTTATCAAGAAAATCATTCTGTAAAAATTGTGGAAACAACAATCAGAATTTGTCGCACGCATTTTTACTAAGATATAGCAGAAATTCTTAGGTGTTCGTGGTCTTTCGTTCTGTATCATTAATAATTGTTAGAAAAATCATTTTTGACAATTTTTTATTTTTTATTCTATTCATTTTAAATTAATCTTACTGCCGTTGAGAAAACCGTTAAAAAGTAGTTGAAATAGAAAATAGCTGATTTTTCTAACAATTGTTTACTTTAGTTATTTATGTTTGGTAAGTCACTCTAACAGCTTGTAAGCCTTAAAAAAAACTCTTGACAGCTTATTAGCTACCTTAACTAACTTGCTAGTTAGTCAAAGTAAGTTATCAAAGTGCGTATAGTAATTGACAATACTTAAAATGTTGAGGATGAAGTAGTTAGAAGTCTGAGCATTGAATACAAAAAATATTCTTTATTGTATTTCTTATGCTCATTTTCAAAGTTTATGGAATTTCAGTAGTCATGCCCTCGGCCAAACTGCCAAAGCAATCACAAGACCCTTGAAATTACCATATGATTGTCGGTTCATTCTTTTTTTGGTCAATTGGAAGTAAGAAGGCATACCTTGCATTTATCCCATAAGGAAGGTAATAGTTCCTCCGAAGTCAAGTTCTTCTGCAACTTCTTATACATGGCAGCAATGGACTTGTCCACCTACAATGCAAAGACAATTTACAATGTAAGAATGTCACTTACGAAAGTGTTTTCAGAATATATAGGAACCACCTTACCCCGGATAAACTGGATTTTAACGTCTTCCAATAGATCCACTTCTGACAGACCAACTTGGAAAGGAATCTGAAATTGATGTAGAACATTAGACAATTATAAATTTTAGTTGTTAGTATGTTAGTTTTTGTTAATTGGGGGATACAAACACACTATCTCTCCTTCCCTCCCTTCTCCATTCACCTCCCAGTCAACCTTAACTGCAAAATTATCAATATTTTATAATAAAGTAATGCTAACAATTTACTCTCAATAGATAATATGGTTAATCCACACTAATTTATGTTGTAACATTTAATTGATATCAAATATGATTTAAATAATTTTAGGTCTTTACAGTGATGTTCTATGTTTACATGAAGCAAAATGAATACCACGATACAAGTAGATAAAGTTTGATAACTTAGTCTGCTTTTCGTTGTTAACACTGGGAGGGAAATCCCAAATATTAGTATAACGATCTATTTAGTTTCCCACAATGTAGGAGAAACGTTGCAATCAATTGTTTGATAAAATAAATCCAAATATATTGAGATGCTGTACAGCACAGCAGGAGAGTGTATGAAGATTAACAAACTGAATTATATACAAAAAATCATAGTTGTCAATACTGTGGTGTAGCGAACACCCCTGGGATAAAGGGAGAGCAGATAGCGGGATGACCTGCTATTCTAATGTTGGCTTTTTTTTTTTTTTATCTTTTTTGAAAACAGTTTTTACCCCTATTAAAAAACAATAAAAATTGGTCTGTGGATTATGGTTTCTGTTTTAATCCTAAGTTGCTTTCTCCCCTGTCTCTTACGTGGTCTCACTCCACCTCACATCGGTGGTCTCCCCTCATTGTTGGTCATTGGTCATCCTAAGTCACTTGATCATTGCTGCCTTTGTGCCTCTGTGACTTCTCTTTTCCCCTCCTCTATTTGTCTCACTATCTCTCCTTCTCGTTTTGGATTTTGTTTGCAACACACTGCCGTTTACTGTCTCTCCTTCTATATTTTGTTCTATCCCTCCTCTCCTTTTGTCGTTCTTTCACTGTCAATGCATGTGAAAGGGTTTTTTTTCCTAGCAGTTAATGAAAGGGAACCCAATCCCTATTTAAATTAAGGCTGAGAATTACTGTTTCAAATTGAATTAAAGCTTGAAATTTGTAAATTGGGGATTAAGACTAGAAATTTGTGTTTTGTTGTTCTGTCAAATGGAAAATTGTTTGTGTGAAAATGTGTAGGATGAGAATTGAAATTATCCTTGCTGGTTTGAATGTGCATGATGTGTGGCCAATATATTTTGTGTTGTTCTTTTATTGATAATTTTGCTGAGCTGAATTTATGAGTAGAATTTGTGAGTGAGTTGAATTTGATTAAATGATTCTACCTGCTAACTAAGTTGAAATTATTCTTCTTTGAGAATGCTAAAATACATGCATGGAAATGGTTAAAAGGGCTAAAAGAAAGGGATTCTGTTATGCACCGTTAAATTGGATGCTTAATACAATCACATCTTTGGGGGCATGTTTGCATGATATTACGGAGGTTATTGAAGATAGAAAGTTAGGTGGACATGTGATATAGAATGGTTGACGGTTGTAGTTGGAATTGTGTAATGTGGCTGGTTGAAGAAGATATGGGCATCATATATCTAAAATTCCTCTCTTTGCTTGTTATGGCAGTTGGTGGTAGGTGTAGGGTTAAAGCTAGGATATATTTGCAACAAACAAGCTTTCCAGATATGATGAAATACATATGGGATAAATGCATTTGCTATGATGGAAGATTGAAACTTGAAAGAGTAATAAAAGTCTGGTCGTGGAAATTTTGGTCTCATTTTTTGAAAGCAATTATGGTTTTCTACATTATTGACCACATTTACTCTTTAATATTATTATCATGTACATGGTAGGAAAGATGACTTTTAGATTCCTCGAGGAGGCAGTACAAAGTACACAACAATAATAAAGATACAAAACTATATGAGCTTGATTTGAATGAGTACTTAATGCATTTCTTCTTTAAACTTCAAACAACATTTCTAGCCATAGAGATATGAAATGAGAATAACTTTTCTTTTATTTTTGTTTTCTTTGTGTGTCATGTCCTCCTTTCTGTTAATAAAGTGATCTTTTACATATGTCACATCCAAATAAATTAATAATTACTTTTAATTATAAAATTTTTTTTTATAATTATAATCAAACACAAAATAAGCAATTTTCTTTCTAAACAGACTCACCCAAAATAAAATAATTAACTTATTTTATTTATTTTCAATTTACAATAATTTTTTAAAATTTCAAAACAAAAATAAACTGAAACCCGACTCTGCGACTTCACTCCCTCGTGTCAAACAAGTTTTTAATTTTTAATTTTAAAAAATAAAATTTGTTTTTGACAAGAGTAATTAAAATTTAAAAAGGTCCTAATTTTGCTAACCTTACGTTACAACACGAACCCCAAATTCCGGCGTAAGTATCAAACCCTAAGTCGTCAATTTGATTATCAAATAAGAATTGTCAGACATGATCTTTTAAGTCTATGATTATTCTCGTCAGATTGCATTTCTTCTTGTTCAATTACTTATTTAATTGCGCCTCTTCTTGTTGGGAATTCTCATTTGTTTGATTACTCCTTCGATTCTCCTGCTCAAGCTGCTTCAATGGTTGCTGACAAAAAAAAAAAAGCTGCTCCAATGGTTCTCCCTCGTCCTTGCTTCTTAGTTCTTAGTTCTTATAGAATATGGTAATTGACATTTTTATCCATGGCAACATTTTACGATCCATGATAATCTGATTCTTATTTGATAATATGTTTGTTCTCCACTCTGCGCCTTAGCTGAGTTAAGATGACATGTTCTGTTCTAAAGTTGCATTTTTCAGTTGTAAATGATCATGAGCGTAATATTGTTGAGATAAAGGACTTCTCTGTGTGTGTTTTATATAAAAAAAAAAAAATGGGGCGAGGGGGCGCAGTGGCAGGGATTTGTAAGGGGGATGGTTAATCTGATTTGGCCAGATCAAGCATCTTGTATGTGTACTTATTTTGTATTTCTGTTTCTGCCCTTTGGCTAGTTTTCTACACTTGCTTATGTAAAATCTTGTCTTCTATGTAGTGTTTTGTTATAACAATGACTCTTTATTTTCCATATTTGTAGTTGTGTGCCTGTAAATATAAATACATGATGATGAAACTAATCATGTCTACAAACATTGATTTTTTCCTGGATTCTGTAGTGAAGATGTGTACCTCTGACTGAAATCTTGAAGCTACCTCTGATGGACAAAAGCAATGGCTGCCGCTTCTCTAGTGTGACTTCAATTGCTGTCTTCTCAAGTGCCATTTTTGTTGTAACTTTGATTTTGGTTCGTCTCCTTTATGTCATGTATTGTAGCAGCAGATCCTTGAGCAAAAGGGTTTTAAAACCTGCCAGTACCCTTATTATTTTAGGATCAGGTTTGAACTTACTTTTCCTTCTTTTCCATCGATATCAAAACATTTCATGACTATTCCACAATTTTTAGTCTTATCTGTTGTAGGTGGTCATACTGCTGAGATGCTTAATCTATTGGCAGTGTTGCAGAAAGATAGGTTCAAGCCAAGATTCTACATTGCTGCTGCTACTGATAATATGAGTCTTCAAAAAGCTCAGTTGTTGGAGAATTCCTTGGCTGCTGAGGTTCTATTTTTGCTTTGTCTCTAGAAGTACCTTTTATTATGAGCTCCATTTTTCTTTTCTTTTTTTTCAGGGGGGGTTCTACAATTTAAGATTGGATAATTTTTTATTTGTTGCGCCATTATTGCTATATATGGATCAATTATTAATCATGTATGTTAATGGCTATAGAAATAGGTGCTCAACATTTTGTTTTATATTGTCATTTGATAATTATAGGGAACTTAGAGAGGAGATTCCATGGAACTCTTTTTGTTTGGGGATATTGTATTGGCTGAAGCCCTTTTTTTTGGATGTGATGACAATTACTTTTGACTGATGATTACAAACGTGACTAATACTAATGATTCAACCTATTGATCCTTGAATAGGTAGATTCAAAGCAATACTGCCCAGTCCCTTATAGGTTTCTTGCAGGAGTGTATTTAGGAATCTAATAGCTAATTGTCACAAGAAGTTGTAGTCTTTAATTAGATGCTATTAACCTTGATGGAAATTATTTTCAAATAATAAATTCTGGTCAAAGTCAGTATTTTATGAATGGTATCTGTAATTTCTTTGCTGATTTCTGCCATTGTTTCTGGTTTGGCAATTGTGAACTTTTTCCAGTTGTGGATTTGGGGACAGGAAATAGAGAATATATATCTATCAAGCTTGATCTTTTCTGTTTTTCTATATTTTGTTTCTGTTGACATAGGTGCAATATGTCAATTTTTATTAGAGCTTGATGGGCTCTGAATTTTTCTTCTGCTTGGTGTTGCTGGTTTACAGATTCTGATCAGAAATAAATTTTACTGCAGAATGCAGCAAGGGTAACTGATACTGCACAGTTCATGAAGATATATCGGAGTAGGGAAGTTGGTCAATCATATATAACCTCAATTTGGACTACTTTAATTGCAATGGTGCATGCACTGTGGCTAATGATTAAAATTAGACCTGAAGTGGTACCAAGCTTACCATCATTTGCTTGACGCTTATATCATTTAGTTTATTGTTACAATTTGCGGTAACTCTGTATTGCTATTATCCAGATACTTTGTAATGGACCTGGAACTTGCATTCCCCTATGTTCAATTGCATTCATATTTAAGGTTCTTTTTCCCTTCATTATTCTTCTATCATTTTCATTACTTCAACTTCATAACTTTCATTTATCCACTTTATGGAACTATCATTATTCTTCTATCGTTTCCATAACTTGAACTTTATAACTTTCATTTATAATTTATGATGCTATTGAAATTGTTCAAGCTTCTGTGCAGATACTGGGAATTAGATGGTCATCAATTTTCTATGTTGAGAGTATTGCAAGAGTCAGAAGGCTCTCCTTGAGTGGCCTGCTCCTATACAAGTTGCGGATGGTTGATCAACTATTTGTTCAGTGGCCACAGTTGCAACGACAATATCCCCGTGCTACCTATGTTGGTCGACTCATGTAACCAATTGGTTCCTTTAAATATCATTCAAGAGAAATTTGTATGATGAAGTCGGTTGGTGACTTACAGTATTGCTTAGGATGATTCAGATAGATTGTTATTAGCAAACGATAATATTTTGGCTGCTATAACACTCCATACGTGCATCAAAAACGTGGAAAATGAGAAATTATACTGCTTCTGCTTGGACGTGAGAAATGGACGTAAGTCACCTTTAACGTGATGCTAAACCAAACATCCACATATTCACTTAGTATGTGTCATAATGGAAAAAAAAAAAGTCATGTGAATTCCGATGGACTCTTTATGAAGTAGTGTGAGGTGGTATATCAAATGAGAAAAAATCAAGTTATTCCACTGGAATAACTCATGATAAAATTACTCCCTTTAATTTTTATTTTTATTTTTATTTTTACAGGATCTACTCCCTTTAATAAGTCTTTGTACAAATTAATTTTTATTAATCTAATTATTGAACAATTTGTTTAATTTAACGATCATATACATGAAATTTTAGATAAATGATATATTTATAATTATGTAATCTTATCGTCAACATTTACTTATACTTTAAAAATGTATATTATACATTAAATTATACTCTGCTTAGCTTAATGTATAATATAATCTACATTAAATGTATTTATTTAATAAAATATCAAATAAATTTAAAATTTTATACAAAGAATTAATTATCAAAAGCATAATTACTCTTTAAATAAATTAACCTCTATCTATGAGATATTTTTGTTTAGAGATGAGAATATATTTAAAACTTTTAAAATTTTGAATATAATTATACACTTTATATCATCTAAAATCTAATATAAATTTTAACCGTTCATGTAATGTTACCAGATATTTATATTATTTAGAGTAAATTAAAGTAACCACTCCTGAAATTTTATAAAATCACAAACTTCTTTTTTCTTTTCTATTCTTACACTAATCCTCTTAACTACACTCATTATACATCACATTAATCTTTTTAAATTGTTTAAAAACTATTATATATATATATATATATATATATATATATATATATATATATATATATATATATATAATCTTGTAAATGTTAATAAGTAACAAGTGTCTGGAATAATTAGTATAATTTACTCTTCCTCTATATCATCTAATATAGATATTTAAAGTTCATGTAAATGTAACAACCAAAGAGATCGCAAAATGACAGACAAATGGAGCGCTTATGAGTGCAGGAAACCGCGTTTCTTTATCTTACGTCAAGAAAGCGTTTAATTTCATTTTAAACTTTGACTAAAGTGGATTTGAGGGTAGATAGAGAGAGAAGCAAAGCAAAACCAAACCTAAGAAGCTGGAGACATCATCTGCTGAAATTCGTTGAAATCAAGGAAGCCATTGCCGTCAAGATCGAATGCTTGAATCATGGCCGCACACTCGTCGTGGGACTTGACGTCTCCTAGTTGGCGCAACATTTGTTGCAAGCCCTTGGGCGTTATGCACCCACACCCTTTCTCAACCTCGAACATCTCGAACGCGCTTCTCAGAACATCCTCCAATTCCTCACTGTCCTCTTGCTTCATCAGTTTCTCAAAGTCTCCGAAATCGAGTAACTCGTCACCATCGGAGTCAAACTCGTTTATCACTCTCTCTGCCACTTTATGGCTCAGGGACTCACCCACGGACGCGAAATAATCCATTAACTCGCTGCTCGAAATCTTTCCATCTTTGTCAATGTCCAAGTGATCAAAAACGTCTTTGAGCCTCTCATCGTCGTCTTTTGGGCCCGAAGGCCCAATTAGAGGAGGTGGTGTAGTGGTGTCACCGTCTATTGCCGGTAATGATTTGGGCCTGGGAGGAGTTATGCATGGAAACGTTATTATCTTGAATAACCATTTAGCTGATGCCATGGCGTGCTAGCTTCTTGTAATTGTAATTACAGCTACGATTACAAGGGATGGTTTTGTTGGTGTTGTGGCATGTTTAATTGATTATATAGAAAGAGAAGTAGGAGATCATGGCTCCCAAAACAAGGAGTTTGAATGAATGTCTGCTGTGATTGCAAGGAAATTGCCTCAGAGACTGACCTATGAACACGAGACTTGACTTCTTTAATAAATTTCAACAAGGCAGAAAAATCCTGCCCAACTTCTTTGCATTTTCCGGATTCAACCCAAGAAAAGGGTTAAAGAAGGTGGAAAAAAATACATGACTGGAATGTGAAACGGGTCGATATAACTACCATCAACTCAAACTGAATATCCATTTCTTAGACTATTTTTTAAGTGTATAACAGCCAACTTAAAATATAGGTAAAGAGTTATGCTTATAAAAAATATGTCCAATTAAACCTTGATACATGAATTCGTAACTTTCGTCTCACTTTCTTTACACGGTAAAAGCATATTCACTCTTAATTTACGTTATGAATTATTTTAATTTAAATTGAGAGTCTATATTTTTGTCACTTTATACATGTACTTATTTTAACCTTTGTATGCAGGATATAGGAAAGAAATAAGTAAGAGAGAGAAAATTGGAAGAGAAGTCACACATTTTTATTTTTCAACCACGAAAATTGGACAAAAAATTTGTAAGAATTAAAAATCAATTTTGAATATTTTACAGGAATGAAAAATATATTTTACACTTGTGTAAATAATTATATAATCCTTAATTTTTTTATTTGATTATAAATTTTAAGATATACCCTTTTTTTAGTTTGGTGCATGAAGGCACCAACTCTACAATCACATTTTTTTTGTGTGTGTGCGTGGTGGAAGGTTTGTAGAGTTTATTTTAACAAAATACATAATATATATATGGCTATAAGCAATCAGAGCATGAATACAGCCTCATCAGCAAGGTGCATGCTTCATAGTATCCACTTTTTGTTACAAAATTAGTTAAAAATTACTTGCACAGTACGAAGCGCCCTTCTTCGCTTCTTGTTGTTGTATGAAAGTAAAGTAAGACTTATAGTTTTGGATAAACATGTAACCATGGACGAATTCTACAATGCTCCTGGTTGAGTTTGGACTTTGGAGTATCGATGCTCTTTTTTTGTTTTAACTTGGGGTATTGTTAGGTGCACCCAGCATTTTTTATTAACACCCAAAATACCCCTGACTTATTGTTCCTTTTTACGTTGCTTTCTCTGACTGGTAATCCATAAGCAGATTTTTCACATACCAATCAACTTGATCCGTATGAATTATATGGATGAAGTTGATCCGTAAGTATGAAGTTCATTTGTATAAGACATACAAATCAAGTTGATCCGTATGGTTTATACAGATGAAGTTTATCCGTATAAATCATATGTATGAACTTAATCCACATGCTTTATATGGATGAACTTCATTCGTATTGGTTTTTTGTTTTTTTTTTAATTCCTTAAAGTTTTATTTTTTTTAATTATTAATATGTTAAATTACTCATTTGCGCATTAAAATTTTATTATTATTACAAAATTTAATATATATTAAATTTTTTAATAGTAAATATTTTTTATTTATAAAAAAATATACGGATTAAATAATTCATATGAGTTATATCAAAATTAATTGTCACAAAATTTATTATTTAAATTTACATGCGCATTAAATATATATTAGAAATTTTAGTGTTATGTATTACAACATTATTTATTTTATAATGTAATTGGCCCATTAACTTAACTGATTAGAATGTTGTGCTAATAATCTGAAAGTCACATATTTGATTCTTTCTTGAGCTATTAATTTTAAATTAATTCCTCACAAATATTTTTAAAAAAATTGAAAAAAAAAACTTGAATTGGACTTATGGATCACTTTTGTTTCAAACATTTTTTTGTATTTGAACCTGCACTTCCATGATTTTATTGAAATGCATTAATTACGGCCCGGTCGAATCTCCCATAAAAGAAAAAGAAATATTAAGAAGTCAATAATTAAGTTATCTATCAATCTGTTACTTTTATCTATTTACTCTATGTAATAGATTAATAGTGTCACTCTATATAAAGCGT